>NC_056746.1:839200344-839215344 GCF_019279795.1 Protopterus annectens
CGGGGACCCTCTGCGATTGACATGTATCTCGTGTAGGCCACTCCTCGGTGTAGTACCGCTCGCCGTTTGCTCCATCCTTACACGGCCAGCTTTGCGATTCACTATTATCTGCCTCATTTGCATGGCATTGACTGCTAATACATGGTTACGGGCGAACAGTCCCACCACTCCTTGACAACCCTTGCGCTGGGGTTGGGCTTTCCATACATACTATGGTGTGTGGTGGCTGTACAGCTGATGTGTATTATACAGCTCTTTTAGGACATTGTCATATTATTTCATTGCTTTGCACCTTCTGTACACATATCCGGGGTTCTGCTGTGGTTTCTACGCATGACATTTTTGTCATTATTTACAGTTTGTGCATGTTTTCTTTGGACATTCTCGGTGCCTTTCACCTTTGGCATATTGCACCTGTATGATACCTGACGTTGACAGCCTTCCGTTACTCCTTGCTCATGTTTGGGTAAATGTAAACCGTTTTTTTCGTTTTACATTGCCGTGCCCTTACGCTACGCATGCCCCACTTCGTGAATCGCTATTTGCCTTCATTTGCATGGTGCAATGCCACACACAGTGTGATTAGCATACCTACGCCGGGGGCGGCGCAGGTCCAGCGCACGCCGGTAGTGCACGTGGGATTGCTTCATACCTGAATCGCTCGGTGGCCATATTTGGCTTTATAACGCCGACGCTATGCTGGCGCCTGGCGCAAGGTTCATGAATCCCGGGGATTGAGTGTAACTGGAAACCATTTTAAATATACATAAGATGTGCAAGGAGTAAAGATATACAAAAGGATAAATTGTTTGTAGATTCTAAAATTTATTCTCAGACACAACAGAATATAGATATATTTACAAAATTTAATGCAAGGCAGTTAGGCTTCACAAAGGGGGTGATAAATTGTCCTAGTAACATTCAGGTAAGCTCAGATAGTGAAATCAAATTAGATTATATGCAACCTGGATCCATACAAAGTACAGGGAGGAGATGGAATTAGTAATAATGACCTGAGAACAATTCAGTGAGAATTTGCAGTATCATTATATCCATTATTTACTAGGTTGCATAAATATGGGGATATTCTTCAAGATTGGAAACATGCACTTGTTAAACCTGTCTTTAAGGGAAAGGGGAGTAGGAAAACCCACAGTCATACAGACCCTTAAGTTTATTTTCATGTTGTGGAAAAATAATGTAGACAGAGATATGGGCTAAGTTATTGTCAGAACTGGAAAGGTTGGAACTTGAAACCATATATCAGCAAGCACATGTTGGATATAGATTTATTACTACCTGCAACATGATGTTGTATAGCAATAGAATAACAGCTATGGATGACAAATTGTGCTGTGATGTAATTTTATAGATTTAAAATCAGCATTTGACAGGATCATACACAAAACACTGATCAATAAGCTAGAATAACTAGGTATTGATGAACTCTTTATAAGATGGATAGCTGAATGGCTTACAAATAGGATGTGTCAGGTATCATACAACAATTAGACAGGTGAAAAATCTTTCAGATCTATCTTTTTCATCAGAAATGTTCTACAGTCTGTGTGCAGATAACTTGAAATGGTACAGATACCTTGAAATTGGGTAAATTAGTTACATATGTTACAGGCAGGGCATATCTGCAAAAGAACTTGACTAAACTGACCATTTGGGCACAGGAGAATAATATGCTGATAAACACATCAAAAACTAAGCATATGTGATTTAGAGAACATAAAATTGAAAGGTGAATATTTAATACAGAACACAGTGATTGAAACTGTAGATTTATTTAAGGAAGTGGCTATATGGGTAGTTCTGGCTTTGAGATTTTCTAATCATATCAACTAATTGGTTAATGACAGCTATAGGACTATAAGTTGTATAAAAAGATTTATAAAGTCTAAGAAATCAGAAATTATTAAATCATTGTTCATTAGTTATATTAGACCCAAACTTGAGTATTGAATACATGGACACAGGTAACCTGTAAATGGTTAATCTCCCAGGCTCATGCTTACACTTATCAAGGGTATCAGAACTTGTCTGAGATTTGGGATGCATGGCTAGGCATAAAAAGGCCCTTGTGGTTATTAGCTTAGTAAACACTTATGAACCTAGTAACAATATGGAAACCTTATAAGAAAACAAGCATGAATAAACTGGAAAGCCTACAGGGAAAATATTCCAATAGCATCCATGGATGTGAAAATTTAAGTTATTATGAAAGACTAAAATATTTGACCAAGTACAGTGCCTCATATAGATATTTAAGAGGAGATATTTTCTCAGCTATATAGGGCATTTATAAACAACTACCTCTTAGAATGTTTGGGGTTATCAAAATGTAGTTGAAAATCATCAGGCAACCTATGTAGAAGATTCAATAGGAATGAGAAGTGTACTTAGTTGTTCTCTGACAGAGCAGCTGGTACATGGAATAAACTACAAAATAACATTAACTAGTTTAAGCATTTTTAAGAACAACCTGGACACTTGTGGGAAGAACTGTTTTGATATATTGATAGACTAGAAGGACATTAATGCCCATGCTTGAAATATTATGTATGCATGTATGTATGTACGTATGTATGCATGTATGAATTCACTGAAATCAATCCTTGATTGGGAAGGCAAATTCTAACCTGCAGTCTAAATGAATTCTTGCCCCCTTCTCATTCTATCTTTCCCTCTCTGATTGTTTGCTACTAATAACTTGGTTCCTTTATCAGTTTTTTCTAGTAAATTCCAGCCCCATCTTGCCTGTTGTCTGCACCCTTAATTGCAGTCATTCCTATCAGCAGAATCTCCTTTCTCCATTCCCGTGTTCTTAGGAATAATTTCTGCTATTTTATGAATATAATATTCTGTATGGATATTGTTATTCTCCTTAAGGATCTGTATCCAAAATCCTAGTCTCTCTTTTTTCCTTAGCTTCTCCCCTGTTTCATCATCATCACTTTTGAATTGAACTATAGCTTTCTGCTTGAGCTGTGTATGGGAGCCTTAACTATGTAGCTGTGAAATACCCCTTCATATCTAGTAATCCCAAACCACCTTGTTCTTTTGGAAGGATCAACTTGCCCTCTTCCCTCCCAGATAAAATACTTCAACCCTTTATTAATTGCTATCCACAACTTCTCCTCTGGTTGATAAAAATATGCCCGACTTGTGTATAAAACTAAAGGGACTAAAAACATTTTCACTGCTTGTATCTTGCTATCCATATCAATAAAGCAGAGCTTTCAGTTTGTCAGTTATTGTATTATCTTTTATTTAGCCTTTTCCCACATATCCTTTGCTGCCATAACAGAATCTTTTTTACCCCATATTCATAAGTACTTCATTTTATCATGTCCCCATAAATATAGGTATTGCTGAACCAATTCATGTGTAGGTACTCAGTTTACAGCTGTTGTCTTTGTTTTATCTTCATTAATTTTGTATCCCCAAAAGACCTGAAAATGAATTGTTTTTGTCTGGTTTTATTTGGTACAAAATAATATCATCTGCAAATAAAGCCAACCTTTCTTGATTACCACACCAATTATATCCTTGAATTTCTGAGTTCCTTAATTTCTTTGTCAATGGTTATAAATATAATAGAAATAACATAGGGGAAAGAGGACACACCTGCCTGGTTCCAGTGTTCAATCAGAACTTATCGGAGAGAAACCCCCACCACTTTAATTTTCTCCTCCAATCTCTCATATATCCTTAAAATTAACTGTATTTTTGTCAGGGAATGCAAATGCTTTCATTGCTCTACTCATAAAATCCCAGCTTACTCTGCATCAAGACCGGCCAACAGTAGTGCTATTTTCTTACATTGTACTTCTCTCTGGATCATCATTGTTATATTAATGCTGTTAAATGTTTTTTTCACTTCCACAAAACCACATTGATCCATATCTATCAATGTTGGAAGCATCCTTGCGATTCTTTTAACCATTATAGACATAAACATTTTATAGTCATGGTTTAGAATTGAAACTGGTTTATATGAAGCTGTGTCTGATGGTCTTTACTATCTTTAGGTATTACAGCCACACAGCTTTCATCCAGGATGTTACTACTTTCCTCCTTTTAAAATACTGTTAAACCAAACCTTTCAGGTCTTTATCACTTTCTTTCCTCCTAGTTTCCAAACTTCCATAGGAATACCATCTAATCCTGAAGACTTTTCTGTAGATTGGTTACACATCACCATTTTTTTCCAATTTCCTCCTATTCTGACTGTTGTCAGCCTCATATTTCTCTAACCTTGGGACATTTAATTCTTCCATAAACATTTCCATTTGTAGTTTTTCTTGATTTCCACATTTTTCTGCTTTATACAGATTTTCAAAACATTTCCAATGTATTTCTAATACCTCTACAGGATCTCTTCTTATTTTGCTTGCTATAGGCTTCCAAAGGTTGGCAACAGCCCTTTCTACTTTCTGTTGCCTGAGCTATTGTGCTAAAAGGTTTTGTGCTCTGGAGTTGTTCTTAAAAACAGTTGCTTAACAGCAATCTTTCTAAATTCATGCATATTATGAGGTAGTCCTTTATTTCTCTTTAGCACTCTGTAGTTATACCTCTTCTTGTTCTTTGAGATTCTCCCTATTCTACCATACATTAACCTTTGTCATTCTCTCTAAATAATTGTTGTTACTCTTAACCATATATTTTTTCTTTTCTTCCTATTCTATTTTTAAAATCCACTTTCATTTTATCCCACTCCCCAGCTATATTTTCTAAAGAAATTTCTATCTTCTCTAATAACTCTTGAATAATGTCCACAACCCATTCCGTAAATTCTCTATTTAACAGATAGGCGAGGAAGCACCATTCTCTCATTTTTATTTCATTACCCTACATTTGTATTTTAGCAATTATTGGTATGTGGTCTGAAATAATTATTGGATGCATATCAAAACTTTCAATTAAATGCACATGTTCCAGTGAAAAATAATTTTTGTCTAGCCTAGCCCAGTTTTTGTACCATGGGGAATAATATGTAAATTCTTTCTCAGTGTCTACTACTAAATTCACATCTTCCATAACTAACTTTTTCACAACTTTCTTCTTTTGTCATATTCTCCCTTCTAGGTCCCTCAGATACATCCTCACTGTTGCAAATCAAGTCAAAACCCATAAATAATACTCCCTGCTGAAAGCTGATTATTTCTCCCAAATTTTTCTTAAGCTCCACAATAGCGGTTTTGGGTGGAATATAAATATGTGCCAGCATAATACTCCTCCCTGGGCAGTAGCCCCTAACTACTACAAATCTACCATCATTATATTTTTCCTCTTCTGTCACTATTGAAGCTCATCTACCAATTAATAGAATTATTCCCCTTTTACCTTTGTCCCAGTTACTCAACTGAATAAACATCTTGAAATCATTTAACAAATTCACAAGCTCAGTTGTTTCTAAATGTGTCTCCTGCAGCATAGCTATTTGAATTCTGCATACTCTTCTTTTTTATATGCCTGTGAGACCATTTATATTCAAAGATAATATGGAAAGTGTTGCCATTATGATAAGAAGCTATCATTCCCACCTGTTATGTTTAACATATTTTTTAAATGTCTGGTTTCAGCTTTTGTGTTACATATGTACACTAATGTTTGACAAGATGATTTTTATATAGCTGTTTACTGTCATATCTATTTGAACCTATGTCCCATCTGACATAACGTTTTGTTTTAATGAAAACCCTGAAAAAACACACTCACAGAACACCCCAATAACATGCTAACTTAATAAAAATACACAAAACTGTTTGAATAATAAAATTTACCCCTCCTAATAGGAACAGTTGTCCTAGATTGATAGCAATACTCACAGGCTTTAATTGACCTATAATGAAGGTTATCTATGCTAAGACACGTGGTACAGCCTGTGCTTCTACTTACAGTATGTGCTGTCTGTTTTTGTCTCATCTTTATTTCTTTCCAATGTGTAGAAAACAACTTGAATGCTTTCAGAAAACATATCTGAGCCATTGGAAGAAAGAAGTATTCTGTTTTATTGCCCTTATCAGCTTGTCTCCATATAAACATTAGAACCAGTTACACAGTTGCCTTCAGCTGCAAACTTGTCATATTGCACTGTGAACCTTGATTTGCTAAAGGAAAACTTATTATTACATTCAATGTTCTTTTATTTACTTGCTTCACCTTCAAACTGGTTGTTAGATCAAGTCAAGGGCCTTAATCCAGTCATTCCCCATGTAAAAGTTAGAAAAAGCATATCAATTATACTTATATCATTATCCAGGCTTTCTTCTCTTTTTGCATTGCAGTGCCTACATTCCTTACAAGAAAGAAAGAAGAAGGGAAAAATACATCTGTTTACTTTAGTATCACTATTACAAACAAAAATAACTGAAAAAGCTTTACTATATAATATGCCATATATGTCATGTTTTATAAAAATACTGTTAAGATGAAAAAATGCTTTCCTTACAGTTACATCTTTCCTTCCTCTTCCTCTCTCCTTAATGTTTTCCCAAACATTAATGACATGAATTAGGGCATATGCTTTGGAGTACCATACAAGTTTAACAAAGTCAAAAAAGTCCAATATTTCCAGGTTTTCTTGTTCCACCATATTTCACAAATGTGAATGATGTTTTGTAATCCCACATTTATTCATTAATTTCTGAGTTGCTGGGTTTCTTCCTGCTGATTTCAGTCTTCCATCTCCAGTTTCTGGTTGATTTCTAACATTATCCAGGTTTTTCTAGTCAATTCCTGAGCTTTTTTTGTCTCTCAATGATTTTCCTGTGGAACATTGGAAAATGTTTCATTGGCATAGTGTCTGTTAATGGTTTATTATTAGAAGAATAAGAAGCAGAATCCCCCAATGTTTTATAGCTTACTTTTTGTTGGACAAATGTTTATATCTCCTTCTTAGCATGTTCTGCATCAAAAATGAGTTTGACCTTCCAGAAAAAAAATGTGTAGCTTGAATATCACACCTGCTTCTCAAAAGTCCCTGATTGCTGGAAAAAAATGTTCATTTTCTACATGGTGTACAGTGAGTAATAATTTTCTGCTCTTCTGTCTCTAACTTTAAGTACGTTGTCCTTTTGCCACAGTTTTGTCAGAATCAACTCTTTCTGCTAGTAGGATTGCATCTTTACTATTAGAGATCTTGGCTGCTTTCTCATGGCCACATTTGGAGCATACACAACTCCTGCTGTGAAATACCAGACCAGTTGCTTATTTGTGTTTTCATAAAATGAATACAGTCTGTTCTTTCCATTTTCTGAGGTACATCAGAAAACTTTAATTTTCCTTATGTGCTCTGTCTTCTAATTCTGCCATTTTTTTGAAACATCTCTTCTTGAGCAGTCTCATACTCAGCCAGCCTTTTCCTCATTTCAACCTCTGATTTTTGCAATTTGATCAGCTCATTTGAATATCTGTTTAATGCTTCTTCTATTTTTTCCCACCTTTTATTATTTGAGTTGATATACTCCTTCAGTTTTTCATTTGTTTTAATCATCTCTAAGCATGTTTGACTTTTTTTTCTTCTAAATTACTGGAAGTCATGACTTGTACCAAAGCAGGAGCTTGAACTGGTTTTTGCTGAACAGCTGCAAGATTCTTCTTGGCTAATGTTTTCTTCTCACCTTTTCTGGTTGATTTTCATTCAGTTTCTCTAAACATCTTCTTTGCTGGCATCTAGGTAATGCATTTGCTAGACAGAAACTGAAATTTACCCAAAATGACAAATTTACTGGCTCTCTTTTTTGTTTCTTTTTTTCACACTGTGAGAGCTGAAATTAAGCTGTTACTCAGTAGGCAGTTCTCCAGTTCTTCTTATTTATTTTTATTTATTTTTTTATTTTATTTTACATTGTTTATCGGGAAGGTCTGACTAGACACAGGTCTGTTTCAGCGGAGGCCCAGGGAGAAAAGCTCCACAAGTATTACATTACATTCACACGGTACAACGATATACATGCACAAAGATCCACAAGTATTACATTACATTAGTTAATATTCACAAGGTACAAGATATTCATACACAAACCATATTAGTTGAATGCAGTTTCAAACAATAGATTGAAACGAGTTACAGTTGAGATATCTGGTAGAATTTGAACAAATTTACCTTCTAGCATTGAGTCAATAAACTATTAGAGGTTGAGAACCATGGCAGAATTAATTATTTGGGAGAGTATTAATAGCAGTGAGTAGATTTGGTCTAGCCTGGGGAAGACATGAACATAGCCAGTTTTGCATAAAGTGGGATTTGATGTTTTTTTTTTGAAGAGGTAAGGTGAGGATATTTAGGTTAGGTGATCGGGTAGGAGGTTCCAGGTTTTTGCAATGCAGCAGGCAAAGAGGGATTTTCCAGCTTCATTTTTATGCTTGGTGACACTTATGTGATTCCAGTGTGTTGATCTTAGGTTTCTGGAGGGTGTGTAGGGTTGAATTAATTGTTGCAAGGCAGGTGTTTTCATAGGAAGGTAGTAGAGCTTATGGACAGTGGTACGTTGGTTGAGTAGGAGGAGTTGTGGAAACTCGAGCCAGTTGAGTTGTCTAAGGGATTGGCAGTGATGGGACCTATGAGTGGCTTCATTAGCAAATTTGGCAATTTTGTTGTAGCATGATTCAGTTTTAGAGAGCTCTGTTTGGTGAAGTTTGGTAAAGATTGGGGAAGCATAAAGAAGTATAGATAGATGGGTCCTAGCTATGGTGGATTTTGTGTGTCTGGTCATGTAGTAGTGGTTTCTATAAAGGAGTATGATGTTTTTGTTGACTTTCTTGATTGTTTGAGAAATATGGATGTCAAATTTGAGTTTATTGTCAATTTCTACTCCTAGCAGCTTAGTGTGTAGTGTTGGAGTGATATTAGTATTGTCTTTGGATATTATTTCAAAATTATTGTTTATGGGGGGAGATCTACCTGGACTGAAAAGAATAAGTTTAGGTTTTTTTTTGGATTAAGCAGTAGTTTGTCGTGGGTGTGGCCTGCACCTAATATAGTGGTATCATCTGCGTATGGACTATTGAGGCTATGTCATTAGTAAATAATGAGAATAGCAGTGGGCTGAGAATGGACCCTTGTGGGACACCAATGGTTACTGGGAGTAGGGGTAACAGATGGTTTTCCCAAAGAACAGCTTGTTGTCGGTTAGATAAGTAGCTACTGAACCAGAATAAGGTGGAAGAATTTATGTTAAAAGTGGCTAGTTTTTCTAGGAGTAAACTATGGTTCACCATATCAAAGGCTTTGGATAAGTCTAAGAATATGGAGGATATGAACAGGCTGTTATTTCTGTGGGTATTAACAGAGTTTGAAAAGGATAGTAATGCTGTGGTAGTACTGTGGGAAGGTCTGAATCCATGCTGGGGTGGGGCAAAATAGGTTGTTGTGAAGGATGAAATTCATTAGTTGTGAGTGGACTACCCTCTCTAAAATTATTTATTTATATATATATATATATATATATATATATATATATATATATATATATTTATTCCAGTTTGGTGACCGGGGAGGTCCAATGGGCTTGAGAGCCTATTTTCAGTGGAGGCCCGGGGAGAAAAGCTCCACAATACAAAGTCACATTACATAGAGAATTACAAGAAAAAAAATGTTGATAGGGGTGATAGTATTGCAATGGGGCAGTAGTTTGCAAGTTCAAGGGAGTGTCTCCCCTTGTGTAATGGTATTATATGAGATATTTTCCATGAATTGGGTACTTTGCATTCAGTTATAGATCTGTTAATGAGGATGGACACAGGATAGGCTATGGCCTCTGTGGTAATTTGTAGGAATTCTGCTGGTAGTTTGTCTACTGCTGGGGTTGTTGATTTCAGTTTTTTGAGGAGTTTGGTGATAGTTGTATTACTGACTGGTTCTAGGGAGAAACTAGGTGTATTGCTTTCTGTACTGGAAAGGATGGGAGCTGTTGTTGATATTGGGTGGGTGCTAGTTGTTTGGATATTGGCTAGGGCTTGGATAGTTTCAGTAAAGTATTTGTTAAAGTGGGTGGGGATGTCGTGTAGATTGTTTGGTAGTAGTGGAGAAGGGGTGGAAGATTTTCCTGGGTGTAGTAGGTTATTGATTGAGGCCCAAAATTTTTGGGGATTGTTGGGAGTATTTTTCCTGTAAAGTTTTATAGTAACTAGTTTTGTCAATTCTTTTTCTTCTTCTTTCAGCTTTTCCCAGTTAGAGGTCGCCACAGCGGATCACCTGTCCACTCATGATTGGCAGTGGAGTTTTACAGTGTTGAATTGCCAGCCTGGCGCGCAACCTTCCACAGAAGGCACACAGACACACACAGACACACACAGACACACACAGACAGACAGACACACACACACACACACACACACACACACACACACACACACACACACACACACACACACACACTCACACCGAGGGCCAATTTAGAGTGTCCAATCTACCTGCAGCATGTCTTTGGGATGTGGGAGGAAACCAGAGCACCCAGAGGAAATCCACGCAACCACAGGCAGGACTAGTTTTGTCAATTGTTATGTGTTTTTTGGCTTGATTACATAGTTCATGGTACCTTAGTTTTAGGGTAGGGGTTTTGTGTTTATGGAATTGCAACCAGGCTTTCTCTTTCTTTCATTAAGGACCTGGTGTCTTTTGATAGCCATGGTGCGTGGTTGGTTTTAATTCTGGTGGTTCTGGGTGGTGCATGGGAGTTCAGGATGTTTAGGAAGGTGGAGTTGAAGTATTCTACAGCTTCGTCTAGTGCTAAGTATTTTAGTGGAGACCATATACAGGATTTGAGTGAATTTATTACGTCTTGAGCTCTGAAGTATTTGCTGTTTTGTATGACCCTGACAATGGGTTGTTTAGTTAGGTGGGGTCGATTCCTAATCAGGTATGTTGCTTGATGGTCACTAAGGCTGTCAGGGAGACTGCCTGAGAGATGGGCTTGAGTGGGTTCAGATACTAGTATCCAATCCAAGACTGACTGTCGTTTAGAGGTTTTGTCTGTTCTTGTAGGAGTATTGATAATTTGGGTAAAACCATGGAGGTTAATATGGGTGGTGGGGTTTTGGCTGTTACAGTCAGACCAATCAAAGTTAAAGTCACCTGTAAGAAAGGTTTCCTGTGGATGAGTGATTTCATCCAATTTGGTAGGTTTTCGAGTGCATTAGTGTTGTTGCCTGGAGGTATATAACCTCCAGCTATTATAATTTGTTTGTTGGGGTTTAGTTTTAGTCTAGCTAATATTAGTTCTATGTCTTAGATTTCTTGAGACTTGTGTTCAATTTGTTCTATAGAGAGGTGACTTTGGAAAAGGATGGCTACACCCCCTCCTTTTTTTCCTGACCTTTCTTTATGTATAATATCATAGCCAGGGGCTGTTATTTCATTGTTGTGGTGGTTGGGCTTAAGCCAAATTTCAGTTAGTACTACAATGTCTGGTTTGTATAGGACTAGTAGGGCATGGAGATCATGTGTTTTGTTGAGTATGCTTCTTATATTTATGTTTAGAAGGAGGAGGGATGAGGTAGGTTGAACATATATTGGATTGGAGTTTGTTGGGTAGGTGCTATTACAAGTGTTGGGTCCTGGATTTGGGTGAATATCACTACAACATGACAGTTTTTGTAGTATGTGGAGGTAGAGTTTGTTTAGTTTGTGAGTTATTTTGATTATTTTATTGAGGGAGGTGGCTCGTAGTTTGTAGGTGATATTTCCATATAGATAAGAAGGTGGTGGAGACAGGGAGAGGGAGAGGCCATTTGGTGTTAGTGATGAGTAGGTAGTAGTGGAGGAAGCGATAGTTGAGTCAGTTTGCCATGGTCGTGGAGGGCTGATATGAAGATGTGTGTGATAGGATGAGAACATGGACAGGAGGAGGAGAGAAGAGAGGCCTAATGTGTGTAATAGGGTGAGTAGAAGGTGGTTGGTTGGAGTATAGGCCATATTGTTTAGATGTGAGGTGGGTTATGGACTAGGATAGAGCTGAAATATGGTAGAGATGGTGTTGAAATAAGGGTGTGGTATCCAATTTGGGATGTGTAGAAAAGGGTGTGATGGACTGTATTGGTGTGATGGATAATTACATGTACTGTGTGACTAGATAGTTTTTTTTTTTTTTTTTTTTTTTTCAAAACAGGTTTATTGTTTTAACATATAAGAGAAATATCATAACAATTTTATACAAGTAATTAAAAATAGGTATTATTATAATATTCAACAAAACAACTAAAGTATTTACAAAGACATCCACTACAATCAGATCAATTAATTAAACTAAAATACCATGCTATTGAAATTAAAATTTTTTTAACAAATTTTGTAAATTATCCCATACAATATAATAAGATGTTTTTCTATTTGTTCTTGTCCTAATTGTGTTTATTTCCATATGGCACACTATATTCATAACATTTTTAAATTCATTGAACGAAGGAGGTGTATCTGAAATCCATTTTCTAGTTATTATTTTCCTAGCCACTGCTAGAATAGACCATAACAAGGGAAGCTTAACCTTTTTAACACTTTGAGGTACAGGTGTGCTGAATAATATAAGAGATTTAGAAATAATGAAATTATCTGTAAAAAGAGCCTGCAAAAATTCATTAATTGACTTCCAGTATTCTTTCAATTTTATACAGTCATAAAACATATGAGCCCAGTCAGCATTAATTTCTACATTACATCTCTTACATAAAATATCTTTATTATTTATTTTATTCATCATCAAAGGTGTATAAAAGATCTATGTAAAAATTTCCATGTATAAAGTCTCCAGACAATGGAAGACATAGTTCTATAAGCAGATTCCAATATATATTGTTTATCTTGTTGATTTGGTGGGTCCCCATTAATAGAAGTGAAATAATTCCAGTATGAATCTACACTGTAAAAAGTTTCTTGTCTGATAATTTTATGTATGTATGAAAGTTTACCTTTATCAGAAACTTTATGTTGTAAATTTAATATCAAGTAATCAATCAGTGTTGGAATAGATTATTTAACTGTTATAGACATTAGATCTATTTTATTAATGAGATGTTGTCTAAAGGTCTGAACCTCTAATCAGCAAGTTTCTCTTAGATCAAATTCTTGTTTTAAGAAATCTAGATTTTTAACTTTATTATCAGATATCAACTGATACCAGTACTTTAGATCATTATCTATAGCTAAATGAGTTCCTTCAGAAGTAGATGACAAAAGCATACCCTGAGTATACATTATAGGGAATACAATAAAATTCCATTCCCTATACTTAGGGTGCATGAATATAAAGTTACGATAACTAATAATAATATTTAATGGGTAACAAACCATATGTTTAGGTGTAATAGGTGAAGTACAAAATTCCTTTAGTAACCATAACATGGAGTTATTTACAATCATATTTTTATGTGTTAAGGAGATTTTCATGAAGTGCATACTAATTAGCTCCCAATAATATTTCCATTTTATGACATATGACTGATCTATTAATAAAGTAATAACTTTTACAATAGAAGAGATAGTATATAAATTAAAGTCTGGAAAAGAAATACCCCTTGAGACCAGCTATTAGTATGTTTCTTTAATGCAATCCTAGGTCTATTAGGTGCCCATAGGAAATTTAACATTAGTGTATTCAGTTTCTTGATAATTATTTTTGTAGGTGGAAGTATTATTGATTGTATTAAGTATAAAATCTTGGGGAATATTATCATTTTAATAATTGTAAGTCTCTCCTCCATAGTAAAAACATATTATTCCAGGTATTAAAATATTTTGTATATTAAGAAAACAGGTATTATAATTATTATATATAATAGATTTAATATCTTTAGATAGTATTATACCTAAATAAGTTATCTGACCTGAATTGGGTACATATTTAGTAAAATCACTAATGAGAATATTTTTTCGTGCATATATAGGTAGTATTTTAGTTTTTCTTCATTGAATATTAAACCAGAAATACTTTTAAAATTCATCATGTTATCAAATAGAGACTGCATAGAAGAATTAGATCCTGCTGATGTAATTAGAACATCATCTGCAAAAGTTGAATTTTGGATGTTGTATTTTCATCTATTTCAAAACCCTCTATGTCAGTACTGTTTCTGATCAAATTAGCCCAAGGCTCCATTACTAAAGTGAATAATAGTGGAGAAAGTGGACATCCTTGTTTTGTACCTTTAAGAATGGGTATTTTTGTGAAACATATGTTCCTACCTTAATATAAGCCAACATTCCTTTGTATAAATGCTCAATTAGATTTACAAATGCATCTGAGAAGTTTGTGCACTTCATTAAGGTAAACAGATAGTCCCAACTTACTGAATCAAATGCTGAACTTATATCAAGACTAATAAGTGTTAAATCTTTCTTTTTCCTATTTGCAAAATCTATTAATGTTAAAGTTATTCTTATATTATCAAAAGTATTTCTATTTACAATGAAGCCTGTCTGATCTATATCTATAATGCCGGGAATGATTGTCTTCAATCTATCAGCAAAGATACTCATAAACATTTTATAATCAACATTAAGTAATGAGATGGGCGGCTATGAAGACCATGTAGTTGGATCTTTATTAGGTTTTAAAATTGGCGAAATAAATGTATATTGCCAAGATGGGGGTTATTAACTCAGTTTGGGCCAAAATAAAACCTTATGTATTAATGAATATGTACTTTTAGAAAGGATTTTATATATCTCTGGTATAATACCATCATTACCCGGTGCTTTGTTTGATTTAAGCTTATTTATTTGTGTAATAACCTCTGTATATGAAATACTTTTGTCCAATAGTTTAATCTGTTGTTTATTAAGCTTTTTATTCATGTTTGTGGTTATAAACTCCTTTATTTTATCTTTAGGTTCCATGTTAATGTTATTATGGTTAATTTTGTGAAAATGATTTCTAAATTCATCTAGTATTTCTGGTATACTAGAAACATTCTTCTTTTCCTTAGAGAAAAGATTTCTTTGATATGGTTTTGTTTATTCAACCTTTTGTTTTATTTTTAAGTCTATGTAAG
>NC_056746.1:839220344-839260344 GCF_019279795.1 Protopterus annectens
TGAAATTGGTGGAGCTGAAGAAATCTGCTGCTATTCTGTGTTCATCCTTGGCCACGCCCCCTGTGACTAGATAGTTTTGATGGAGGAGTGGCTAGAGGTGTAGGGTACAGCTATAAATGTAATTGATGTGGGGGTGGGTGAGAATGGGGATAGGGTAGGGGAGCAGAGTGAGCCTGAGCGTAGCGAGGGTGAATGGAGCGGGGACGAACCGAGCCAACAAACCGATAGCTAAGTTCAGTTGGGTTGGTTAGCTGCTCTGACAGTCTGTTCATGACTGTGTCTAGGAGAACTAGAACTACTGATTTTAAGATGTGGTATATTACTTCTTTTCTCCTTTAGTTTAAGGTTAAAACTCTCCATTTTATAAGAAGCAGCTAGGAATGGGGGTTTGATGGACTATACTGCTATCCGGTGGTTAAAATGAGGAATCACACTCCCTTGTGGAGGATGACTAACAAAGTATTTCAGGATTAGCTGTTTAGGGGGATGGGTGGTCCATGCGGTATGCAAGCCAGTACTTAACAGTTTAGGGTTTGAAATACAATTATACCACAGTAGGTAGACCTACTTTTTGTTAAAACACTTTAAAAATGGAAGTCCATTTTAGGATGGAGGGTTAGATAGTTGTGCTACTGTCTTCAGGAAGGGAGTAGCCAAGTGCAGCATCTTTCCTGGGAATTCTAGCTGTAAAAGGAGGAAAGGAACATGTGAGACACTACACAAGTGAGGCAGAGAGAAATAAGGGGTTAGCAGTAGCAGGGTGGAGGTATGGTATACCAAAATAAAGGTGCTTTGGTGGAGGTAAGAGGGTGGATTATATTACTAGGAAAATTAAGAAGGGGAGAGAGTTAAGTAAAGATGATTGTAAGATTTGGGAAGTGTGTGCTAAGTAAGGAGATTCACTGTTATCATGTAACAAAAAGGGGGAGATAACCTTATCAAAGTAATAAATATACAGCTGTATTATAACGCACTGCACTTTAGGTCACTCTAAACCTCTACAAATGGGTTTACACAACAGTTAAGAGTTAGCAGCAGATACCCTATAGAACCATAACACAATTCATAATTCTTAAACAGTAATTGATAGCTAGAAATAACAGCAAATTCTACATTTAGACCAAAGAAACACTTCCTTCCTTAATTCTTAAACAGTAATTGATAGTTAGAAATAACAGCAATTTCTACATTTAGACCAAAAAAAAACACTTTCTACTGCTTAAACACAAGCACATATCCCGTTTCCCAACCCCTGGGTGGTAATTAAAAACAGGGTGACTATGCAAGCCAAGTGAGTGTGTTTTGTGTGAAAGATCTGGCAACCGAGTGGTACTAATAGCCCAAACCCAACTAAGAATCATTTATAGCACACTCATGTGGATGTCGTCACTTTCATGAAAGCAATTTTTCAGAAAGTAGAGTGATTGCCACAATACAGGAGTTACTTGGGTTTGTGGAAATGCAATGGCTGCGTAGTTGCAACACTCGAAGTAGTTACCACGTTTCCTATTGGAAGGGGTATCTAGTGGGCTATATTTACCACCTCTGAGTTTTATATGTATAGCGACTGAGTGTGCATAGGATTAGGCAGCACACTAGCGTTGCACAAAGGGGTCAGTTGGTATCAATAAGAGTGAATGCTAGCACTCCTTTTGTTGGGTTCAGAGGTGCAGGTTTTAGACCTGCAATAAGACACTATAAATACCAGCATATTAGCGCTGCCTCACTAGTCAGCATACAAGTGTCATTCAAAGAGAGGGTTCCTACCCTACCAACATGTGATTGCATCTGGTTAGGAGTAAAATCCCAAGATGTGATGTATCTTTATATTGTATTTAGAACTCAACTATCTTCCTTTTTTTGCATTAACAATGTTCATATGTCTGTTATGTACTTGGAGCTTTTCTCCCCGGGCCTCTGCTGAAAATGGACATGTATCCAGTCGGACTCTCCCGGTTAACAAATGTAAAATAAAATAAATAAATAAATAAAAATACGAGGTTTACATACACAAAACAGTACAGTATGATGTACTCTTCAGCGCTTGAGCGCATCCACACTGATAAATGCTTGCTAGTATGCCTATCCTTAATACAAGGCACTCGGATACACGGTAACAATAGCAACTTGTTAATGTACAATAAAACTAGCTAATAACAGTTGAAAGCCATGAAATCAGAGCAAAAATGTTCAAAAAGACATATACAAGTTTCTGGCAGGCATTGACCGCAGAGACCAGGGAGTGAACTGTTGGGAATCCAGGGATTTAAAAATGGCGCCACAAGTGTGGGCTTATATTTATAGGTTCCTATGAGGGTGGGAGGAGGATGAATATGTGTAGTGGAGGGGGAGGTGATTTCCTGGGTAATATGATAACCGAGCCAGTTCTACGCTCGCAAAAAACAATCAATCAGTTCCACAGGTAAAATTGTTCTTACTTAATATATTTTGGTGGAAATGCTGTTAGACTTATAATTTATTTAAGTGTTGGATACTTAAGTTCAGTTGGGTTGGTTAGCTGCCCTGACAGTGTGTTCACGACTCTGTCTAGTAGAACTAGAACTACTGATATTAAGATGTGGTATATTACTTCTTTTCTCCTTTAGTTTAAAGTTAAAACTCTGTTTTATAGGAAGCAGCTAGGAATGAGGGTTTGATGAACTATACTGCCATCCTGTGGTTAAAATTAGGAATCACACTCCCTTGTGGAGGGTGACTAACAAATTATATCAGGATTAGCTGCTTTGTGGGATGGCTGGTCCGTGCGGTGTGCAAGCCAGTACTTAACAGTTTAGGGTTTGAAATACAATTATGCCACAGTAGGTAGAGCCACTGGGGATGCACAAGCAAGTGCATTTCTTTGTGCCGGTCCCAAGCCTAGATAAATGGGGAGGGATGCATCAGGAAGGGCATCCGGCATAAAACTTTGCCAAAACATTCATGCAGACAGCAGTAAATATTTATATACCGGATCGGTCGAGGCCCGGGTTAACAACAACCACCACCAGTACTGTTAGCCAACAGGGTGCTGGTGGAAATTGGGCTACTGTTGGCCGAAGGAGGAGACGAGAGGGAAGGCATGGCCTAAGGCTGGAAGGGAGGAGAAAGGCTAGGACTGTGGTAGTGAGGGTCGGAACTTTGAATGTTGGCAGTATGACTGGTATAGGGAGAGAGCTAGCCGATATGATGGACAGAAGGAAGGTTGGTATATTGTGTGTGCAAGAGACCAGATGGAAGGGGAGTAAGGCTATGTGTATCGGATGTGGGTTCAAATTGTTTTATCATGGTGTGTATGGGAGGAGAAATGGCATAGGAGTTATCCTGAAGGAACAATATGCTAAGAGTGTTTTGGAGATGAAAAGAGTGTTGGATAGAGTGATGTTTATGAAGCTGGAAATTGATGGTGTAATGATGAATGTTGTTACTGCATATGCTTCACAAGTTGGATGTGCGATGGATGAGAAAGAAATATTTTGGAGTCAGCTGGATGAAGTGGTGATGACTGTACCCAAGGGTGAGAGAGTGGTCATTGGAGCAGATTTCAGTGGGCATGTTGGTGAAGGGAACAGAGGGGATGAGGAAGTGATGGTTAGGTATGGTGTTAAGCAAAGGAATGCATAATGTCAGATGTTAGTGGATTTTGTGAAAAGGATGGACATGGCTGTAGTGAATGCGTATTTTAACAAGAGGGAAGAGCATAGTGTGACATACAAGAGTGGAGGAAGATGCACACAGGTGGATTATATCTTATGTAGGAGGGCCAGTATGAAGGAGATTGGAGACTGTAAAGTGGTGACTGGGGAAAGTGTAGTTAGGCAGCATAGGATGGTGGTTTGTAGGATGATGTTGGTGAGCAAGAAGAGGAGGAGGAGTGTGAGGTCAGCACCAAGGATCAAATGGTGGAAATTGAAAAAGGGTAATTGTGAGGTGGAGTTCAGGGAAGAGTTAAGACAGGCACTGGGTGGCAGTGAAGAGTTACCAAATAGCGGGGTAACTACAGTAGAGCTAGTAAGGGAGACTGCTAGAAAGATGCTTGGGATGACATCTGGACAGAGGAAGGATGACAAGGAGACATGGTGGTGGAATGAGGAAGTACAGGAGAGTATACAGATAAGGAGGTTGGCAAAGAAGAAGTGGGATTGTCAGAGAGATGAAGAAAGTAGACAGGAGTATAAGGAGATGAGGTGCATGGCAAAGAGAGAGGTGACGAAGGCTAAGGATAAGGCGTATGAAGAGTTGTATAAAAGGTTGGACACTAAGGAGGGAGAAAAGGACCAGTATCGATTGGCTAGACAGAGGGACTGAGCTAGGAAAGATGTGCAGCAGGTAAGCGTGATAAAGGATAATGAGGGAAACATACTCACAAGTGAGGAGAGTGTGTTGAGCAGATGGAAAGAGTACTTTGGGGGGCTGATGAATGAAGAGAATGAGAGGGAGAGAAGGTTGGATGATGTGGGAATAGTGAATCATGAAGTGCAATGGATTAGCAAGGAGGAAGTAATGATAGCTATGAAGAGGATGAATAATGGAAAGGCTGTTGGTCCAGATGACATACCTGTGGAAGCATGGAGGTGTTTAGGTGATATGGCAGTGGAGTTTCTAACCAGATTGTTTAATGAAATCTTAGAAAGTGAGAGGACACCTGGGGAATGGAGAAAAAGTGTTTTGGAATCAATTTTTAAGAGTGATGTGCAGAGCTGTAGTAACTACAGAGGGATTAAATTGATCAGTCACAGTTTGAAGTTATGGGAAAGAGTAGTGGAAGCTAGGTTAAGAAGGGACGTGATGATTAGTGATCAGCAGTATGGTTTCATGCCGGGAAAGAGCACTACAGATGTGATGTTTGTTCTGATAGTGTTGATGGAGAAGTACAGAGAAGGTCAGAAGGAGTTGCATTGTGTTTTTGTAGACTTAGAGAAAGCATATGACAGGGTGCCTAGAGAGGAGTTGTGATATTGTATGAGGAAGTCGGGAGTGTCAGAGAAGTATGTAAGAGTGGTACAGGATATGTACGAGGGTAGTGTGACAGCGGTGAGGTCTGTGGTGGGAGTGATGGATGCATTTAAGGTGGAGGTGGGATTACATCAAGGACCAGCTCTGAGCCCTTTCTTATTTGCAATGGTGATGGACAGGTTGACAGACGAGATCAGACAGGAGTCCCCATGGACTATGATGTTTGCAGATGACATTGTGATTTGTAGTGAGAGTAGGGAACAGGTGGAGGAGACCCTGGAGAGATGGAGATATTCTCTGGAGAGAAAAGGAATGAAGGTCAGCAGGGCTAAGACAGAATATATGTGTGTGAATGAGAAAAAGGATAGAGGAATGGTGAGGATGCAGGGAGTAGAGGTGGTGAAGGTAGATGAGTTTACATACTTAGGATCAATAGTTCAGAGTAATGGCGGGTGTGGAAGAGAGGTGAAGAAGAGAGTACAGGCAGGATGGATTGGGTGGAGAAGAGTGCCAGGAGTGATTTGTGACAGACGAATACCAGTAAGAGTGAAAGGGAAGGTCTGCAAGAGGGTAGTGAGACCAGCTATGTTATATGGGTTGGAGACAGTGGCATTGACAAAAAGGCAGGAGTTAGAGCTGGATGTGGAAGAGTTAAAGATGTTAAGATTTGCACTGGGTATGATGAGGGTGGACAGGATTAAGAATAAGTATATTAGAGGGTCAGCCCAGGTTGGAAGGTTTGGAGACAAAGCTAGAGAGACAAGATTATGCTGGTTTGGACATGTGCTGAGGAGGGATGCTGAGTATATTGGGAAAAAGATGCTAAGGATGAAGCTACCAGGTAACAGGAAAAGAGGAAGGCCTAAGATAAGGTTTATGGATGTGGTGAGAGAGGACATGCAGGTGGTTGGTGTGACAGAGCAAGATGCAGAGGACAGGAAGAAATGGAAACAGATGATCCACTGTGGTGACGCCCAATGGGAACAGCCGAAAGAAGATGATGAGGTAGACCTACTTTTTGTTGAAACACTTTAAAAATGGAAGTCCTTTTTAGGATGGAGGTTTAGATAGCTGTGCTACTGTTTTCAGGACTACAGAGTAGCCGAGGGCAGTGTCTCTCCTGGGTATTCTAACTGTAAAAGGAGGAAAGGAACATGTGATACACTAACTACACGAGTGAAGCAGAAAGAAATAAGGGGTTAGCAGTAGCAGGTGGAGGTATGGTATACCAAAATAAAGGTGCTTTGGGTGGAGGTAAGAGGGTGGATTATATTACTAGGAAAATTAAGAAGGGGAGAGAGTTAAATAAAGATGATTGTAAGATGAGGGAAGTGAGTGCTAAGTAAGGAGATTCACTGTTATCATGTAACAAAAAGGGAGAGATAACCTTATCACAATAATAAATATACAGCTGTATTATAACATACTGCACTCTGCGTGGAGACATGCGTGAATGGGCGTACCTTCATTGAAGGTTGTACGTGAGGAATGGTGACTCTGTACGTAAAAATCAACTGCCAATCATTAGCGGACCGGAGTTCCGCTGTGGTGATCCCTAACTGGGAAAAGCCGAAAGACAACAACAACATTATAACACACTGCACTTTAGGTCACTCTAAACCTCTACAAATGGGTTTACACAACAGTTAAGAGTTAGCAGCAGATGCCCTATAGAACCATAACACAATTCATAATTCTTAAACAGTAATTGATAGCTAGAAATAACAGCAATTTCTACATTTAGACCAAAGAAACACTTCCTTCCTTAATTCTTAAACAGTAATTGATAGTAAGAAAAAACAGCAATTTCTACATTTAGACCAAAAAAACACTCCCCCGGATTCACTAAACCTCCATGTAAGACTTAATATGTCTTACTCGGAGGCTGCAGTTGAACGGTATGACATCAGTCTTCCATGAATATTCATGAGGGCCTGCTGACTCAACCGTAACTCTTACATGGACTGAGTAGGAAAGCAGGGGGCGTGTCCAACTGCCGAGCAGTCTAAATGTCCATGCCCCTGCAAGGTTTTAAAAAGCATAATGTCAACACACAAGAGCGAGTTCGCTCAAATGTACTTGCACCCAACACCACACTCCCTGACACTGTAAACACCCATCACACTTATATAAAGTAAATAATTATTTATTTTTTTATATCCACGGTATAGCTGCCTGTATTTGCACTTGTGTGCGCGGGTGTGCCCACTGCTTAGCTGTAGTTAGCAATTCTGGCATGGAAGAGCATTAGAAAGAATGTTTATGCAAATCACACCAAATTACAATAGTGTAATGGTAGAGCGTATGCACAAAGAAGAGGCATTTACGGTTCGAGTCCCACCACTCCTCTTTGTATTTTTGTTGTAAATCAGTATATGAAATAATACCAGACATATATGATTAAAATATTAGTAAAAGCAGTGAAATGGCCAATGTATCAGTGAACAAAATATATATTTTTAAAGGATCCAGATATATAATAGCCTGCCGTTAAGCAGCGCTTTACCCAGCTAAACAGAGGTGCCTAAAGTTTAAAAGTGCTTTACCCAGTGCAATACAGGTGCCCATAGCTTAATAGCGCTTTACCCAGCATAATAGAGTTGGCCAAAGTTTAAATGCGCTTTACCCAGCACAATGTGTTTGGGCGGACGTGCACGCCATGCCAACCAGGGCACCGGGGAGCAACGTAGAGCTAAGTTGCTTAAACGCAGCCACACCATCTAGCCTGTCTAGACAGTATTAAAATAAAAGAATGACAAGGTTCAAACCCAGGACCCTGTGGATCATAATCAAAGTACAGAACCACTAAGCCATTACAGCTTAGAAGAAACAGCTACTATTAGCATACATATACTTAGAAATGGTAGATTAACCATTACTAAGCATGTCTGCAGTCAGCCTAGAATTCTCAAAAACGGCCAATCACAAAAAAGTGCTGGAAATGCGGCATATTTAAGCTCCATAGGTGGGAATACTCACCATAACTGATTTAGCTCACATTTGCAGTCAGAATGGCAGGTGCAGGAGAGGGTTCACGCTTCTGAGCGCAGCATTGGGGCATCGAGGAGTCAAAATACATGGTTTGGCTCCTAGTCCACCATCATGAGTCCAGACTCCTGCAGGTCCAGTTCCAAGGGACGGAGTTCAAGGATGAGGCTTGGAACCGGTTAGCTCATGACCTCACCAGTGCCACAGGCATTCCTCGCACCGGTGAGCAGGTCCGTCACCACCATGCAGACCTGAAGAGATGGAAGGAGGACCGCCTGAACCAATGGTTACAGGAGGCCCGTGGGATGCAGGATGCCCCTCGACTGAGTAAGTAGCCATAGAATGCAGTATGTAAGAATTGATAATTGATTCTGTATAACAGATAGGTATGTCTCAATATCCCTTCATTTACTTCACAGCTGCAGGTGACCGTGCTGCGAATCAGCAAGCCTATGCTGATAGGCTGCAAAGGCTGCGCCACCAGGCAGGTTAGTGAACATTCTGGATGATTTGTTATATAAAATAGGGGAGAGAGCATGAAATAAAGTGTTGTAGTACAATAATACAGCCATAAAATGGCCTGAATAAGTCCTCTGCATGTACTGTCATACGAAATAGTCATAGTGCCAGACAAAGAGCGTAGTAACCTATTAAGAAAGGTAACATATGTCTGGAATAAAATCTCTGCAGGTACTGTCATATAATATATGTGACTGAGCCTGCAAAAGTGTGCTCTAACCCATTAATAAAGGTATAATATGTCTTGAATATGTCTGCCATATGCACTGTTATAACAAATAAAGGAGTGAGCCTGTGGAAAAGTGTGTAATGTCAGTAATAAAGGTTTAAAACCCAGAGTGTGTGTGTGTCACTTAGTTTGAAATGTTGTTGTACCCTTGCATTATACAAATAGTACTGTGTTAGAAAGTGCTGGCAACCCAGAGTTCTGCAGTCCTATCTACAGTGGGTGATGGAAGTGCTAGTAGCTGTGAAGCATATATACAGTCCTCAACAGTCAGTTACTGGTTGGCATGCATAAGTAAATCTGGCACACGAGTAGCATGCTAATATGTTTCCCAGAAATGTGAGTGTGCTTCAATAAATGCAGGGTTCTGTACAAATTGAAGTGAAAATGTCATGTGAAAACATCCAGATATGTAGATAAAGAAATATAAATGCAACCATGAAATATGTAGCAGTAACATCTGCATCTTGGACAGTTAGTATGTCAGATATAGGTCAAGTATATATTGAACTAGCCAAACCCATTACACAACCTAATGCATGGTGGCAAGTGTAATAATACATGTAGGGAATATACACTTGCAGTCACTAGGAATGTAATGTAAAGTAAAAGTATTTATAAGATGTTAACTGAGGTTTTTTCTACACCCTACTGTTTGTGCATAAACCATGCAATTCCACACCTCAGTGGGTATGTATAATCTTAAATATTTGTTGGGACATATGTCCTATTGTTTTATAAATATTTGCATTCATGTTGATGCATGTGCCCTGTTCAAACACCATGTTCATGGTGGCTTGTTGCTACCAAACATCCCTGCATGCTGTTGGAATATCCACTGTTGTTCAATATATGCATGTGTTATGCTTGCTGTTCAACTGTTGGAACCTGGTGTGTTGGGTTAAAGGGAATATTACTGCATGCTGTTACAACTAATCTGGAATGCTGTTGTTTATGTTGTAATTAAACACACCTAATCACAGAATGTATGGGAAGGCCGGTCCCAGCGGACACACCTGTCCCTCCTCAGTTGGCGAGTGCACCTGGCACCAGCAGGTCCGGTGCCCAGCCCGGGCACCCCTCCTCCACTGGTCCTGTGCCACCTTTGGGTAGAAGCACTGCAGGGGATGGGGCTCATCCCCCCGTGCAAGCGTGGGTGGAGAAGGGCCACCTGTCACCCTTCGAAGGGTCCGGGCTGTGGTGCATAGGGAGATACAGCGTTCAGTCGCTGATCCCCTATGCCAGCTTGAGGTGAGAGTGGGGCGTCTCACGGGTGAGCCTGCCCATCCTACTCAGTCCCCAGCACAGCCACCCTTGGGGCTGTGAAGGTGCAGTGGTGACTGCCCATGGGTGGGGATCTCAGTTCCACTGTTACCATCTGTTGGCTCATGGGCTTGCGATTTCCAAACAACCTTCCCCATCAATTGTGTTCACCCACCCCATGTGTCAAATTCCACCCCTGTATGCATCTTGTTTGTCTTGTCTGTTTACCTCCCCAACCTACCTGCCCAAATATACCTACATCCCCTACCTCACATTCCACTCGCACCTGAAAAAAAAAAAAAAAGGGCAATCTGTTCCCACAAAAAAATTACGTCCCATACATAGCTGCCCATTTCGCACACATGTCCACTGGACATGTAAACTGATAATTATAATTGGCAGTACAACATACTCTGTTGTCCTCACCCCTTTCTTAGGGGTGGAAGGTTGCAAATTTCACACCAAATTATGAACATATGCACAGCTGTTGCTGGTAAAGAAATGGGCAGCTATGGGCCTTCCCTACACCCTTCCTGCACATCCCAGCTGGTTTCCCTACTGTATTTCCCTCTTTCTGCCCCCTTTTTCACCAATTTCCTATCTCCCCATTTTCTTTTCTTTCAAAGAAATTAGTGTGGGGGTTAGCGGGAGTAAGCACTTTTAAGCAGTAGTTAGCGTGGGCGTGCAAGTGTGAGCTTGTGTGCGCTTAGCTAAGCATCGCTAAGTGCCATGCAAACCCACTTACAACTGCTTAAAAGTGCCTTAGTCACTCTGTATGACAGGGCCCTTGTATTGCTCAGCAGCAAAATAAAATACACCTGTCAGTCTTGAGCTCCAGACCTTGGGCTCACCAGTCTGCATGAAATACCACTACACCACAGCAGATATACAATAACTTGGTGCTGAAAGAAATATATCATGCATTACAATGAGTGAATGTAAAGGGAGAATAGGAATGGCATAACACAAATCATGTTCTGTGGCCCTTAACCAGCAAGTGCTGTGGAATTGCATGACATGACTGTGAAAAGAGAACCAGCCATGCTAGTAGGGAATAATGTTACAGTAGTACCTTGCAAACCCCACACAGTATCAGAGCAGGATAAACACTGGCATATTTGAATAGGTCAGAGGCCAGACCTCCCAACTGTGACTGGTTTACAGGGATGTCCCTAATTTGCAAACAAATGTTAGCTGTGCCCCTCAGACTCCCTGTGAAATGTAGTAACAGTAGGCGGAAAGGTGGGGAATCCCACTTAATGATAAATGTCAATAAGTGAGAGTAGACACTGCTTGCACGTCAGAAAAGGTGTAGTAATACATATGCTCAGAATCCCCCAAAGTCGCAACTGCAAAATATCTGAAATATATCACAGGTGTATCCCACTGATATGTACCTTTCCCTGAGGCTGTTCAAATATATACCTGAGAGTATCTGAGGCCTGGAAGAGTCAGAAACACACAGGCATATCAGCCTGTCTGCTGTTACACACTCTGTGAATAGCTATAGAATGAATTCCACAAGCATACCCTTATGTAGGAGTACAACACAGAAATATCAAAGGATGCAGCCATGTACTGCTAGCAACCACCTGTGACAATGCCATTGTTCAGGTGCTGAAAAGACTGGTGTTGTGCACAGTCAATGAATACTAGGCTAACCTCTGTCTACCATCTGGATATGTCCACAGGTGGGAGCTACTCAGACAGATTACTAGCCTTTATAGACTTACAGGTACACAGCAACTCTGCATGTTCAGCAAGATAAATATCACACAATAATAAATAATGCACTCTGCAGTTCTGCACCCCTACCCAAAGGTGCTATATACCCATGTAGTCAGGCACAACCAAGGGTGTAGGTAGGCATACACAGTAGTGAAATATGTCCAGTTGTCCTGAGCAGACTGTGCTAATGTCAACACAAACAAACCACAAACTGTTCAGAAGTGAGTAACGTACTAATGACAGTCTAGCAGTTCACAAACAGTGCATGTGCCTGATATTCATAATTGGTAGTACAACATACTTAGTTGTCCTCACCCCTCTCTCATGGGTGGAAGGTTTCAAATATCCCTCCTAATGTTTTGCATATGCACAGCTGTTGCTGGTAAAGAGATGGGCAGCTATGGACCTTCTCCACACCCATCCTGTACATCCCAAGCTGGTTTCCCTACTGTTTTCCCCTCTTTGTGCACCCTTTATCACCACATTCCTATCTCCCCATTTACTTTTCTGTCAAAGAAATGCGCGCAGGGGATAGCGGGAGTGAGCACTTGTAAACAGTAGTAAGCGGGTTTGCACCAGTGTGCGCATGTGTGCGCTTAGCTTAGCATTGTTAAGATATGATAAACTAAGCCAAGCTTAGCTTAGTATTGCTAAAATAAAATAAGCTAAGTTAAGCTTAGCTTAGCATCGCTAAGCATCGCGCAAACCCGCTTACAACTGCTTAAAAGTGCCTTAGTCACTCTGTATGACAGAGCCCTTGTACTGCTCAGCAGCAAAATAAAATACCCTTGTCAGTCTCAAACCCCACACCTTGGACTCACCAGTCTGCATGACATCCCACTAAGCCACAGCAGATTTACAATAACTTGGTGCTGAAAGAAATATAACATGCATTACAATGAGTGAATATAAAGAGAAAATAGGAAAGCCATAGGAATACATTGCAATAACTACTGTTGTATGCCAGTTAATTCTCCAATTCAAAAAGAAAGTACATACTCCCATGTATCCAGTGTTAGCATTAGGAGGTGAGAGTAAACCTACACACTGAGAAGAGTGTACTGGAAGAAGCAACAGTCAGGTTTCAGTACAACATGCATTTCACTGGCTACGACCCAGCTTCAGATATGAGACATATACCAACCTTCTGACTGAGACAACAGTGTCCACAGCAAACAAGCATGGTCCCCACCTTGCAAAACTGAAAGGGCTATGCCTACCTAACCTATCATTTTATAGCAGTGTCCTGAAATCACAGTGAGAACTGCAATTACCACACAGCAGGCTGCATGCAGTTACTAAATGGTGGGCACCAGTTGGTGCAGAGGCCATCACATGCACATGTGCAGATACCTAGAAAAGCAGCCTGTATCTGCTGTCCACATATGCAATAATATCATTGCACCAACTGGGAGAGAGAGAGAGAGCGCGAGCGAGAGAGACAGACAGAGACAGACAGACAGATGGATACAAACAGGCAGTAGGAGACAGACACTGAAAAGAAACACCAACACACAGAGGAAACTAAAACCAAAAAAAAAAAAAAAAAAAAAACACAACACCTACAACAGACGGAGGTGAGGAATACAAAGGTAAGGTATGTAACAGATATGTATTTGCTGACATCCAAAATATGTGTCTGAAGGGTACTCTACATACTGTGAATCATCCATATGTGGCAGCAGTCCGTATCTATATGTACATGCACATTTGCATAGGGCAAGGGACATACTGCAACTGTTAGTGAAGGCTGGACATATGTATGTTGTTCAAGGCTGCTATGTGCACATATGTATGTAGGTTGTAGTATGTGCCATTGCAGACAGCAAGCAGTGTCGGTATATGTCATGTGGTGATTAAACGCTGTGGGACTGAGCTACAGGCAGTAAGGCCTGCTACAGCTATACGGCCTGAAGACAGCAGGATGCATTCTGCACAACATTGTGCAATAGTATTACATAACCGTATGTCTCACAACTCTTGCATAATTGACATCCCCACCATGAAAGGTGGGCAGTATATGTGCCTATATGTGCAGCTATATGTACAGCAATGCATGTTTAGATGTATGTGTGTATATATATATATATATATATATATATATATATATATATATGTGTGTGTGTATACACACACACACATATATATATATATAGATATAGATATATACATACATATATATATATATATATATATATATATATATAGAATTATAGATATATAGATCTATATATACATATATACATATAAAGATAGATATAGATATATGTATATATATATATATATATATATATATATCTATATATGGATATATATAGATATATATGGATAAATATAGATATATATTGATATATATGGATATGTATAGCTATGGATAGATATGTATAGATATGGATAGATATGTATAAATATGTATAGATATGTATATATGTATGTATGTATATATATATATATATATATATATATATATATATATAGAGAGAGAGAGAGAGACAGGGTCATATGTACTGCAACAGGTGCCTGTTGTCCAAGGCATGGACTGAACACCAGTGTTGATACTGCAGTGCCATATCCCATTCCAAAACACCTTACGCAGTAACTACCACATAGGTGGTAGCCTGCCTAACACTGAAAGTGTCAGAAGGGAACATGGGACACAGGTGGACAGTAGGCTCCCCTTTGATAATCACAGTGCCACAGTAGTCTTGTAATCTGTCTACGTGGTACGTGTCATCACAAAAGGTGTGTCATCTAGGGAAATGTAGGTCAGTGTTCCCCTCTACTCATCACAATGCCCCATGTGGTATGTACCTCACATGACAACTACAGCAAGTGGAAAGGCCACAGACATACATAACAAAGAGTAATACTGCCCTCAAATACATGCCCTATGCAGACTGACTCACAAAACCACAGCTAGAGTGCGTTGCATACCGCCCACCCAGAGGTTACCACTGCTGGACATACAGACGTATGTCACACCCATAGCAGTTGGCCAACCACCATGACAACACCTCACAATCCCTCCGGGCTACATGACCTAGGGCCCTAATCCTTGTCACCTCACTAAACAGCACATGCTGGAGGTACAGGTTCCTATCCACAAATATGCCATATTCTGGACTAAACCACCCAGCATTAACAAACAAGGCTCCTCATTAGCAGATGTCATACATACCCCTGATGATTGTTTTGGAGATAGGTAATATGCCCTGGGAGTCACCTCTGTGTATCCGGTTGACAAGAGCAAGTGAAATCACATTACATGTGTGTCAAAGGGCAGGGTAGCATATGGCTAGGCTGCTCTAGGCCCTAGAGTCAATAGTGTATTACCTACCTATGACACAATGCACACACACATATACATGCAATACCTGCTATGTGAGGTGGAATCAGTGTGGCAGTGACTGTGTGCAAGGTTTGTAAAGGTGTGATAGCTTAGTGTGAGGTTGTGTCTGTCATGGTAGTTTGTGTCCTAGGTGTGAGGCCAGAGAAAGATGTGTCAGTTATTGGGATGCAGACATAGTAGGATGGCATATGTTGTGATGTAGTTCCTTGTGTACGACTGTGGTGTCCCATTGTAGGCTGAAGCAATACATGTATGCTCAGTAAGTGGTACTGCTGGTGAATCCAGCTCACATATGAACTGTTGTACTACCTGAAGCTGTAGGCCTAAACAGCACAGTATGGTGTATGTTCACAGTCCCTGGTAACACTGTCTTGTGTGTTTCCTGTAGTCTGCACAGATTACATACCTCAGGCATAGGTATCTGTAAGTAGGGGCACACAGTACCATAAGGTGCACAGGTAATGCTCATCTGTGTCGGCATACATTTGTGTGTTGTATGTATGTCTGATGTGTCTGTAATGATGCCTCTACCATGCCCACAATCACATGTGTGTTACAAGGTATGTGTGTGTACCTAGCAACAGCTATATTAACAACCATGCACATATGTTAGGTAGGGGTATGGTATCAAAGACTAGGATGGTTTACTGGTAATACTGTAAATGTACATTACATTCATTGCATTGGATGACATATTTCTTCATGCATTAGCTTGATATATACCCCCGGGACGAGGTTGTGCATTGTATCCCAAACAGTGTGCCGACTACTGGTATATACTGGTTTGTTATATGGAGTGTAGCAGGCAGTGTCAGCCAGTTGTGGGCTGAGCACTGATATGTGGTATTGAACGTGTGTATCCTCTGATAGGTAGATGCTATATATGGCAGTTAAGTGATATCTGTACTTCATAATGTTAAGTGTGCCACATGACTTGCTCACACATATTGTTTAATTGTCTTCCAGGGTTATGTCTCATCAATGTAATCCATCATATACAGCTGCGAAGGAGCAGGAAATACAGAACAGCCTGGTGCAGCACTATAACCTGCTTTTTTCCAGGGCCAGCCAGCACCAGCATGAGCGTACTGTGCTGTGGCAAGACCTTGTTCACCGGGTAAATGACATAGGCATGCATAACCGGACATATGAGCAGGTACGCCATCACTGCAGTGATTTAATTAGACATGTCCTGCGGCGTGCGTCTAAAATCGATAGGCAACAGCTTGCCACATGTGGTGGGGCGGCCATACATCCCCCCTCACCAGAGTGGAGGAGCTGCTCCTAAGCATGGTGGCTCCTGGCCTACAGCAGCAACAGCATCACACATGTGTCATCATGGAGGCTGGAGCCACCCAGCAGGATGACATGGAGCGTGCAGGTAATATGCCCTAGCTGTAGACTACCGTTACCTGTATTGTTAGAATATGCATATGTGAGATGTGTACTGTGTGTTTAGCAGTTGTGCTGCCTATCGTGTGCAATACTGATATTTGGAATAGTATCCGTACACCTGTGACTGTTGACTGTTGTTCCACTGTAGTTTAGCACACTCACAGTAGCAATGCCACAGTTGTGGCCACTGACAAACTGTGTCATATTCTTGTAGGTCCCTCTGGTGTGACAGCAGGGCAGACGAAACATGCTGGTGAGTGTGTTAACACTTTAATATTGGTAATGAAATGTGCATGTCATAGGTGAGGTGTAGGCCATGTACACGTAACACACCTACGCATAATGCATGCTGTGCATGTTTGCTGTGAGACATCAATCATCTTAGTAAAGTCAGTAGCTGCCTCAATCACATGCAATGCACAGTGCAGCAGACACAATTGTGGCAACACTGTACTGCACATTGGATATGCATAGTTGCTACAGCTGTACACAACAGAACATGTTTATCATACGTAGTACACGAAAACATGCTACATTTGGCATTACCACACACCTGCTGTAAAGTCACACTTCAATAACCCACATGTCATGCACACACACATGATGTACCTCAGGGATAGAGGCCTATCATGGGGCTGTGCAACACTCTGCAACACATAACACAGTCATGTTAGGCAATGCTCCCTATTGGGCACCTCACACACCCATGTACAAGGTGGCTGTGTAATTGTGAACGTAGCCACGGCACTGCAGTTCAGGTACAGCATGCTAGGCGGTGGTCTTGCACACATTAGTACCTGTGAGTGACCACAAGATGCATGTTGATGTTGGCACAGGGTACTACACCCCATCCAGTTACAGTGACCACAGTACTACTCATAGCAATCATTGCTTTGCACCTCAATGTTGTGTGTGTGCAAACATATGCATCTATACACAATATGCATAGCATGTTGTGTGTGTGCTTACATATGCCAGTATACACAATATGCACAGCAGTCACCATCCAAACAAAGTGTCACATATATGTCCTGGAATGCTAGTGGGTGTATAGGTCACTTGACACACATTGGGTATGTGTGGTGTTTAATGTTGCAGTCGTGTAGCATGCCATGCCTGGCACCGACATATCTGCAATATGTCCCACACTCACCATAACCACTGTACACTGGCCATGTTGAGCATTGGAATTCCTTCACATCAACATGCACCACACATCCCGTGTGTGTACATAGCATGCATGTGCTACACTCATGCCCACTATTATCTGCTATGGACACAGACACTGTACTTAGACATGGATATCTATGTGTCACACAGATAACACATGCAGCCACGGCATGTATACTTGTGAGTAATGGTGCACAGGGCATTGCAGAGCTGATAATACCTGCACAGCAATGTCGTGTTCATGTACACATTGTGTTCCAGGGTGTAGCCAATCACTGTACAACTACACAGTTGCATCAAAGCCATGTATACCTCCATTAAATAAGGGCATCTACACTTGCACTGCATGGTCTTGTGCAACACATATTCTGCATGCTGACACATGTGTGGTGACTGTTTACCTTGTGATACTGACACCCACCTTCACCCACTATAGAGTATGTGTTGGATTGCTGGTGTGTGTGTGTATGTGCTATAGTGAGGAGTGTATTAGTGTTCATGTGTGCATGTGTTCATGTGTTCATGTGTGCATGTGTTCATGTGTGCATGTGTGCATGTGTTCATGTGTGCATGTGTGCATGTGTTCATGTGCAGACCGTAAAGTGTGTTTCTTGTCTTCCTCTCACAGGTGCTGAGTTAGGGGTGGCCGAAAGCAGCAGGGAACCTGAAGCCACTTCCACGAATAGTGGTGATGATGAGACATGTATTTTGGCACAGGAAGATTTGACAGGGTCTGTCTTGGTCCGCCAATTGACAGTACACAGCGTTCAACCCCATCTATGCACACACTCATACTGTCAATACATCCCTCACTACCAATGGCCATAAGCGAGGGACAGCATACAGTTGGCATTGACCAGGAGAGTGTGGTACCCATGGCACTTGCATCCCCTCACAGCAGCCATAGCTGTATTCCTGGAATGGTACCACATAGGCAGAGGTCCAGGGGTTCTCAGGGGAGCACCACTGGTTGTATTTCCCCTGGCAGGTGTGCCCTCACAGGTCTTACGACATCCAGTATGTTCTGGGCTGTAATGCAGACTCAGGCACGTATGGAACGGTACACCAGGCAGGGACTTAGGGCGCAGAGGGCACATTACACTGCTATCAATGACAGCATCCGTGACCTTGCCAGTGCCATCCGGACTTACACCGAGGTCATTGATAGACGTTGAGGGGAGACATTAGATGCCCTCCACAATATGTCTTCCATGAGCCAGGACCATGCGGGATGGTCACAACATCGACGCGGACACATGCCAGCAACAGCAACAGCTGGCAGTGGTCGCGGATGGCCCACAGTTCACAGCTGTTCCCATAGTGGCAGTACTTGCTGGGGCTGGCCTGCCCATTGACCATCTCAGTAGACCACGTGCACGTGGCTCTGGCCAGTCCCAGCAGGGACATGGGTCCAGTCATCATACCTCTGCCTCTGATGACAGTACCCAGTCAGGGTTGGTACCCGATACTGTCTGCAGCACCCCTGCCAGGCACAGGTACTGTGTCCATGGCCAGAGACAGTGATCTGTGCAGTCTAGCAGGTACAGTCTGTAGCTGTCCCACAAACTACCATATATGGCAGCCACATGGTGGAGCTGTGTGCATGCAGACACACACACATTAACCAAACAACTAGGGCTCACACATACACACACATATTACATCAACATTGGCCCATGCTGTACTGTTGTCCCTCACACACACACACACACACACAGATATGTCGATTGGATGGGGCAATGTCAGGCTCTGGAAAACAACAAAATGCCCTGTGCATATGATGATACCTGTGTCGCCTCCTGTCATCTGTAACATTGACGGAGGAACAGGCTAACATGGTGCTGATGCACAGGGTGACACTATAGCAGTGTAGCAATATTAGCAAGTTGTCAACAAGAAAGTGTAATGACATCCTTGTAGGTATATCTGAGCAGACATTATGCATCAAAGCTCTGATTGTCAATGTAGCATTGTTTACACCACTGTTAGGTCTGAGTATGTATTGTCCACCCATGTGCCACTTGGCTGAAGTGTAATGTGTTGTCAGCATGTGTTAGTGAGTGGACAGTACGTGTGTGATGTGTGTCATACAGATTAGCAAGTGTACATCTGTGAACATGGTGGGTGCGCATTGTCTGCATGTACGTGCATAGTGGACAGATGGGATGTGTGGCATACCCTGTTGTACACATTGTTAACATCACATAGTATCTTTCAATGGCCAGTATGCATTCTACTACAGTTATGTGCTAACATGGGTAGACATGTGTGTATGACATGGGTTGACACTATGCTGTGGGTGATACTGTTAATATCTGTCAATGATTTGCGGTCTGGTAGTATACACAACCTCAACAGCATAACTATAAGCAATCATTGGATGATGTCCTGACAAATGACACACAGTCATAGGGAACTCAGTAACAGTTGGATCCTTCCAGTGCTACACTATAACACTAACCAGTGGTAATGACTGCCACCCATTCCTGTGACCACACCTGTTTGGCATATAGCCCCCTTAGGTACATACAAACACACTAGGGATGTGTCCATCCAAATCTGGAAATGCATGCATTGGCCTACAATGCATTCCCTGGATGGGATGCATATCCTACACAAGGGTATCATACAGACAGATACCTGTTGTCTGATAAATGCTGTATAGCAGTAAGCCGACTATGGCATAGTCAATACTATCCCAACAGTACCACACAGGTGGTAGCCCTCAACATGTATGTTGGGTATCGATGTGTACATACAGCCTAATGTTATATCATGTGTCCCTTGATATCCACATATCCATAGGTATTGTGGAGTCCCAAGGTGTATCACATAAGACATTAGAGGCCTGAATGCATATCCACAAGGCAGTTGTACACCTATAAAGACTGTCCATTATTGGCAGTCGTTGTTGTGTATGAACATGTTTGACATATACCCCAGGCATATGCCCTCACTCACACTACTCTTAAGTAACTGTCATGGGTGTGTGTGGCACAGATGACCTTGGCCACAGATCACGACAGTGGACAGCCTTGTCACATACATACATATGTGACCTACGATCTGAGAAGCAGCGGCACAACCTGTCAATGGAAACAAATGTACTCATGTAGTATGCAGGCTTCACACCTATGTACTGATTGAGGGGACATGTACACATATATATTTGCCACGCAGATACCTGATGTGTGCAATGCACTTACTGTTGTAATCATAATATATCATACCATAGTAAAAGCAAAACCCACATCGCATTGACCAACAGTGACACACACACAGTCAGCGTTTGCAGGATTCAAACCCCTACCTAACTATGTTATGATACTAGAAGAAAGATGCATTACCATGGCATGCTATTTGCTTTACTGGGTGGTTTCCCTTCTCCGTCTGTATTTGTAGGATGGTGACATCATCGGTCTTTCCAAAGAGGAATGTACCTCTTTTAGTGTGTTTTCCCAGTCTCCAAAAAAGGGCACTCCTTTCAAAGACATTTGCACACATACACACACTCAGTGTTTGCAGGATTCAAACCCATACCTAACTATGTTATGATACTAGAGAGACCCATTAACACAGCGCGCTATTTACTTTACTGGCTGGTTTCCCTTCTCCTGCTGTATTTGTAGGATGGTGACATCATCAGACTTTCAAAAGAGGAATGTACCTCTTTTAGTGAGTTTTCCCAGTCTCCAAAAAGGGAACACCTCTCAAAGAAAACTGCACACATACATCCCCCACACACAGTCAGTGTTTGCAGGATTCAAACCCCTACCTAACTATGTTATGACACTAAAGAGAGATGTATTAACACGGCACGCTATTTGCTTTACTGGCTGGTTTCCCTTCTCCTGCTGTATTTGTAGGAAGGTGACATCATCAGACTGGACATGGTGATGCATGTACACTTTGTTTTATCCATTCCAGGAATGGTCCATGTGGGTCAGCAGGTGTCAACAGCTTGAACAAGACCTCATAATCCTTACCTTGTGTGATCTATCTGTGGACACATTGACATTCCGTCATATGTCAACACATATTTATGCACAGCTTGTTGGTTTTGTGGATACTACATGTGTCTGGGATGTTGATAAAGGGTTATTCAAAGTCTTTGTGAGACATGTGTAGATGTGTTCAGTGATGTATGTCCTGGGTGGCTGCCTTGCAAACAGTCTAGCATGTTTGGGAACCATGATCCGCACATGAACATACCACAATTGGTAGGGTTGTGTGTATGTCAGCTTCCAATAGCTCTGTTTATGACTGCAACCATGATGGACTCCATGACCTCGCAGATCAGACTTCATAGGTGTACTGGACTTGACTTCCCATGGTGTGTTGTGCACCAACACTTGTAGGGAGTGCCATATGTTGCTTTGACACATTCAACAGCTCCACATCCTGTGTAGGGGGTGAGGCTCAGCTGACTGTTCAGGTGCAGGATCTGTTTGTTCTGTAGTTTGTGCATGACACATATCGGCAATCAATGTATTCCACTTGCTGCCATGCTTTTGGCATTTGGGGTAGCTGCTCATCCATTCTACATGTGAAAGCTCCTGGTATGATGATATGGACTATTGTCAGTGGGAGGTGGGTATGTACATATGGGCCTGTCTGTCAAAATGTCGGCATTGTCAGTCAGGTACAGTTGGCCCTGAATCAGGACATATATGGGTGTACATTGCTATTTATGACATAGCTGAAGGAGGTGTCATGATTCAGTCTGGACTCCTTCTCAGCTACTCTTTACAAAACACCAACAAACATGAGCACTAATCCCTGTTATACTCTTTTACACACTTAACACCCTACTGATCCTTTGTGATCAGACTACAGAGTATGTCATCATAATATCCTGGCATGTCCAGGGGTTGGTTTTGTGTGTACTCTCCAGTCCAGCTGGTGAATATTGTGATATTGACACAATGTCACATCTGCCTCATGTACACAGACAACCCTCTCCTCCTCCCAACAAACTCAGATATATCTGTGAGATGCACCTATACAGACATACAGGGTGCTGAACTCTCTCGACCCATGACTGGCACAGTCTATCAGGTGGTGAAGGTAACCACACACACCACATATCAGTCTCACATATCCTCTAGCGACAGCACTCAAACCACATTATCACACATAGACATACTCGGATGCTGTAAATGAACTCTGCCTAAGCAGCAGAGACCTCCAAAGCAGACACATACACAACTGCTACTCCACTACAATACCCACATATCACATAGTTCACAATGTCAGTGTGCCACATAGTCACTGCCCTTTGGGCTAAACAACACACTTAATACACTTGTAATAGGCGATACTTATTGTCAGACACACTGATGTACCACTTACCAGCCCAAACAAGGGAATAGTCACTTTGGGCTGTCTGTCGGGTGCCAGGATCTGCCACATAACACATGCAGTCAGGTCACTCCAAAGCAAGTACAGGACTGGCACCATCATTGTCCATGCTGGTGCATAAAACCTCAGACGTTACTCCCTTGACCACATGACATGATACATGGAGGAACACTCTGATCATGTAGTCCAGGCCAGTATGACCCTGACCTTGTCTAGCATTTTACACCCACCAATTATGATGTCACAGTATACAGACAAACATATCATGTTTAACAGTTGCCTAACAAATTTGTTTCATTCATAGGGGATACAGTGTCTGTCAGCCTGTGGTGACATGCTCAACATGCCACGTAGCTTTACTATGGACAGCTTGCACCTGTCACCCTTGGACTTTCGAATGCTGGCTAAGGCTCTTGCTACCACCATAGTGCCTTTTTTAAGCAGGGCTCAAAAGACAAACCCACCTCCATAGACATTACAGGTTAAATGAAACTAAGGGTAATGCTGCTCAACACCAGATGTGTTACCCTCATATTGCGGCCACTCAGGACTCTCCTCAGTATGGAGGATAGCGATATCTGTGCACTAACAGACGCCTGGTTCAGGCTCACTTATGCACACCAGCACTACCAGGTTATGTTTCATACCATGCTTCTGACAACAAGACTTGGAACAGACAACACAACTAGGGGGAGTATCCATATACATCACAGATACACACACCTTCGGGTTAGTAGCACTGCACAAAGCATCACAGACCATACATATACAACTACCATTGTGCAAAACTGCCTTTCAGTTTGTTGCCTGCTACAGACCACCCTCCCAAACTCAGGAACCACACTCAGCTTTCATGGGAACTATGGAGAATATGAAGGTCTCCACAAACACCATTATATTGGGTGACTTCATATACACAAATATTGACTGGGGATACTATTCAAGCCCCAACACCCTCACCCAACATTCACTATAATTTGTAGACTCATATGCTATGGCACAACCGGTCAGCACAGCCACAAGGGGGAATATATATTGGACCTGATCATCACCAATATGGGGACTCTATGTTCCACACCAGCGATATACCCCTCATTGGTAAGGTCAGAACATACATGTATCTCACTGGACATACATATACCCTCCACACACCCATCCTGGGTAATCTTGGTGAACTTCTCATGAGCCAACGTCTCACTTCACCAAAGCAAGGTGGTATCCTTCAGAGACCCTGAGACAGTGGCAAATACGGCTCACACTGCTGAATCCTTTACATACACATTCTATTGTATTATACATATTATATTCAAGTGGACTGCATGGATTGTGCTATCTCAAATAACAACAGGACTCACTCCTCCAATGGCAGGGGACCTGTCTGGTAGACCCCAGTCATTAATAAGATGTACAATGTCAGGAGGAAGCTACTACATGATAGAGCACAAGCCCAGACTGGGAAGGCATCTGTGATCTGTACTAGCAGACAGCTACGATCACTCATGAACTTTTCTAAGGGCCTCTTCTACCGGACAATTGCACCAGACACGTAGGACTATCACACAGCCTTCTCCAGTTATGTCAGGAACCTGGGTGGACACTCACTGATATGCTGTGAGTTACTGCATACTGACTAAACTTACCCTGAACCCACTGGCATTGCCAACATCCTGGCAAACAGGTTCAGTGCAGATGTCTCTCCCCATCCCCCCTAAGAAGCAACTATCCATCCCAAAAGAGTATAACCTCTCTGACATCACACAGTAACAGGTGAGTGCTGCCCTCCCCAAAGCATACATCACAGTATCAATGGGACCAGATGGTGTCCCGGCCTGCATCTTACACGAGCTTCATGACAGACGTAACCCTCACCTTACATCACTGTTCAATATCAGAGTTACTACAGGATATGTACCCAAGGAATGGCATACAGCAACAGTGGTCCCACTCCACAGAGTTGGTGCCACAACGGACCACAGACAATATTGCCCTATAAGCCTAACTAGCCTGTTCTGCAAAGCTATGGAGCGTATTATCATGGAACTCATATAGACATCGGGAACCTACAGACACTGTGTCCTACACATTTCAGCTTTGTTGTGGGCAGATCTTGCCTCTTGAACCTGTTTGTATTCTTTAAACGGTTAACAGGTCCGTCGACATAGGGACGGTTGTCCACACAGCCTACCTGAACCTTGAAAAACCATTCAACACAATAACCCACTGGGCCATTATGCATAGGCTCACCAGCGTTGATATGGACACATATCTCACATGATGGATTGCTACCTGGATCAGGGATAGCACCCACATGGTCAGAATTGCAGATGCCATGTCTGACTATACACCAGTTACACATGGCATCCCACACGGCTCAGTCCTGGGACCTCTCTTGTTCAGTATATATTTGTCTGACGTACAGGCTACCACAGGGGGAATATGGCTGAACATGTTTGCACTTGACTGCAAACTGGGTGCCATGATCAACTCTCCAGCTGCCACATGCATACTCAAACAGGGTCTCACAGAGATGGATGACTGGTGCCTGAGCCATGGCCTACAGCTAAATGCCATTAGTTGCATAGTCATCCCCTTTGGGAATAACAACATGCCCACACATTACCACATAGGTAGTACTCCATTACATATGGTAGGAGTTGTTAGGGGTTTGGGGACATGACTTGTTTGTACTGTCACCTTTGACATTCACGTTGCCAAAGTGGTTGGACACACCTTCTATATGGGCCACCTTATCCCATATGGTTTCACATCTAGATCGAGTGAGGTCATTGTGCCCCTATACTCATCACAACCATGCTTGGTTACAATGCCACATTTGGGGTGTACCTTACCCGGCACCTGCAGCAACTGTACTGGCCACAGAAGTTCCTCACCAAGCAGATCTAGGGACTCACATGGATGCCCTGCACAGTTCGGATGCAGTAACTCCAGCTCTACTCAGTCGCTTACCACCTACTTGGATATGATGTGTGCCTGTTGTTTACAGATATACCCAACCCAGAATTACTGGACATGCTCCACCTCAGGATATCCAACTCCCTTGGAGCTACACACTCCAGGGACGTATACCTCAGCACAGATGTTAATAGGGCATGCTGGAGGGACAGATTCTTATCCCAGAGGCTCCACTCACTCCAGATTGTAATCCCAGTTTCACATAGGCAGAGCCACCCACTGACCACCTACAGGAGACATCTTGACGACTGTATGGGTGATCGTATGTTTACCCCTGGGATATCTTCTGTGTCCCTGCTAGACAGAGGCACACTAGCCTAAATGTACATGGGCTATCTTGTGTGACCTACTATTCACACACACAGTGTAGTAATCTGACAGGGTTGCGAATGTCAAACACACTCTGGCTAGGCTTGTACATGCACTAGGGCAGATAGCCTAGTATCGACCTCTGAACTTTTGCTAATGTTCAGGATGCACAATGTTTATTGCTGATACTGTTTGCAGGTATTTATTGTCTTTGCTTTACCAGTTTCTATGAACAACTTTGGTATCTGCAGAACATATTTGATTATGACAGGGTTCCACTATATTATATATGTGTGTGTGTCATATAACTGTGTGCACAGGGCGGATTGCTGGATAGTGACAGGTTCCTGGGTTAACACATGCAACTGCCAGATATGCGTGGCTCACTGCTGTACTCAGACATGGCCTAAGTGTGTGAGCATGCCCAGTTCAGGCTTTCTGTGTTTTGTTGCCTGACATTTCTCTCATTTATTCAAGTGTGTGAGCATGCCCAGTGTGACCTTTCAGTATGTTGCTAACTGAGGTCCACTACATTTGTTGATGTGTGTGAACATGACCAATATTAACATTTATACTGTGTATGTTGGAAGTCAGGTTCTGTTCTTACTGCAGGACTCACCTTTGTGTCATAACTCAACAGGGATTATGCTGTGCCCGCAGGGTTTCCATGAGATACTTTGCATAGACTTATCAACATTCCTTCATACAGCTTGACCACTGCAATACTGTCATGGTTTAGTGGTTCAGTACTTTGACTATAGTGCACAGTATCCTGGGTTCGAGGCCCATCACTGCTTTATATTTTCATACTGAGCAGACCAGACTGCTTAAGGGCCAGTTAAGCAAATATGAGCATATTGGCTTTTGTTCAGCTAAGCCCTACTTATACCAGGCTTGTCCGACATTGCTCAATATTCATCAACATTGCTGGACGTTGCCCAATATTACTCAACATTGACCACAGTTGTGCTAGTTGGTGTGTGCGATTTTGTTTGCATATACTACATGGTGGTAAATGCTGTTTAGCACTGCTTTATATTGCTTAACACATGGCAATCATGCCTTAGGTGGTGCTGCAGAGCTGCCTATGTCGGATGCACATACTACACTCCCTGTACATGTTTGAAAGCAGGTAGTGTCAACTTAGGCATCCCTTTTACTATATGTGCGAGTCAGAGAGAGGTATAATTTCCAGAGTTCCTACCGAGCCAGTGTATGTGCTATGCTTTGCCTCTTTGCCAAGGCCAAAGCATACTGGGCATGCCTCCTTCTGCCTACTGGGGCAGGCTCAGGTTGTTCCTCCTCTGAGTCACGCTCTGCCTGTGATGGCCTTAGCAATGGTGGGGGGCTGTTTGGCCCAGGCCTATGCTAGTCCTGCTGCAGCTGTTTTTGCAGGATCATATTATGTAGCATAGAACATACCATGACAATTTAGGTACATGTAGTTGGTGGGTACTGCAAGGCTCCACCAGATGTGTCCAGGCACTGGAACCATGACTTGAGCAGCCCAAACACACGCTCTATTACATTACGTGTTTGTGCATGTGCCTCATTATAGCGTTCCTGTTCAGGTGTGTGTGCGTTTCTGATGGGTGTCATCAGCCACGGCTCCAGTGCATTGCCAGCATCCTCCACTAGGTGACCATGTGGGATGTTCCCACTGGCAAATGTCTGGTACAGCTGCGTCAGATGCCAGATATGGGAATCATGGTAGCTTCCAGGGCAGCCTGCACACACATTCAGTATTATGCCCTGGGCATCACACACGACCTGGCAGTTGGAGGGGAAGCCCTTGCGGTTGAAGTAGACCCTACCCTGCTTGCCGGCTGGTGCTTTGATGCGTATGTGCATGCAGTCCATTGCACCCACTACCTCAGGGTATTCCGCTATTTGCTGGAAGAGACGCATATTGCTGGCCAATACCTCATGGGAATTAGGGAAATATACATGATCACCGACATGTGCTGACATGGCATCCAGGAAATGGTGCAGTACCCTGGATGCTGATGCCTATGATATCCCCATCATATCACCAGTTGGTCTCTGGAAGGTACCTGTTGCTAATATTCTTAGGCTAACACATACCTTGGTTTCCACTGGGATGGGTTCCCCTCTGTTGGTTCTGTGTGTGAGGTGTGGCCTGCACAGCTCAACAATGTGCTGCAGGAGGTCTCTGTCCACCCTATAGTGCTCCATTATCTCCAGCTCATGTAGCCCCTGGTAGGTTACCCTGGGCCTGTACACTCTTCTCCGTCTCCTCACTGTGGGTTGTCCAGCAGCATTTCCATTGTCACCATCCTCAGCATGTTGCATATGTCGCCTTATAACAGCAATGGCTGCCCCTAACATTTCTTTGTCTCAGTAAAGCTTTTTCAGTTTTCACTTCTATTAGTTTACTGCAGTGTCTGTTGTGAGAAACATAATGAACTGTTGTTTGCAGAGTTTTAAGTGCTAGGCTGGGCTGGGCTAGTGTACTGCCTGTGTAATTGCCTGATTCTGATTGTTTTCACCTGCTAGCTCTGCTAGTACTCCCTGGTAGCTTCCTACTATTTGTTGTGCTTCCTTTTTCCTTTCTGTTTCCTCAGGGGGGAGCGCCGCGCACACAAGCGCAAACAATCGCACAGCAGCTAACACGTGCGCACACATGCTTACACGAAGTAAAACTTGCTTATTTGGGTTAAAACGCGTGGCCACCAGCGCAAATGCACTTACAACTCTTTAAACAGCATTATACATGCTTACTCCGGCTTAAACACGTGCACTCACGCTTACACGCGCGCACTCTGTCTTACTCGGGTTTACAGACGTGCACATGTGCGCATACCCGCTCAGCAAGAAACTTTGGTGTTATCCACGGCCAGGGCCGGCCTTAGGCATAGGCGAACTAGGCGACCGCCTAGGGCGCCGTAAAGGCCAGCATCGTAAAGGGCGCAATTTCATACTTTGAAATCTCTCTTTTCAGCAACATTGCGCCCAGCCCCATTGTAGCATTGCGCCCTCCCCCACTTCCGTAATTCATTCACAGCACATAGAAGAACCTACAGTGCTAGCTATTCCACCCCCCCCCCGATGAGTTTTCAGTGGCTGCTCTTGTTTGGTATTATTTAAAGCATCCAATCAATGATGCTTTCGTACCATGACGTCCCTGGCTACTGCTCCAATCCAGAGTATATAGTGAAGCTCACGCCCGCCTCTCATTCCTTTCTTCATTGTCGAGATAGAGGCGGGCGTATCTATTGGCTGAGTGACATTACTTCCTGTTCTGTTCTTGATCGGTGGACAGTCTGGATGGCGTGGATTATCAGCGGACTAGCTCCCTGTACAACACGCGGGCTACCAAGTTGGATTTTCGCTTTTTTTCTCATCGGATTCGTGTCCCTTGTTTGCTTCCTTTGGCTTTTGAAGGTAAGTAAGTCGATTCAGAAAAAAGTTGAACTTTGCAGTAGAACTAGAGGGGATCTGTCTGAAATGGAATGATTTTTTTTGAATATTTAAAGATCGGCACATGTTAGTACTATTTTCAGTGACTGCAATGCAACTAGCTGTTTAAATAAATCGTAGTTTGTTGTGTGAGCTGCTCCGTAAGGCTAACTTGTGATGCTGTGGCATGTAGTTCTGCCTGTGGGAAATCATTAGATTATTTTGCTTTGCTGTGGTCTATGATTTTGTATCTGAAAGAAGAATTTGCTTTTCGTACAGATCTCGTAATTGTGACAAACATGAAAGTCAGTAAATGTGAAAATTTGGTTGACTTTGGATAGACAACCAGGTATATATTTGAATTACAAAATAGTATTTTGGGTCCAGCAACTCCAAATTATGTACATGTGGATCCTTGAAACATTAATCTGAGCCTAGCAGTTTTACTGCCTGTCGAAAATGTTTTGGTTGCCCAAGTTAGGCATTTTTGCCTTATGTAATGAATTTTGGTTGATTAGTTGATTAGTTGCTAATCTAGTATTACATTTTATTTGTTTTTTAGTTCGGGTAGAATGAGATAGGTTGATTCACTTTCCATTTGGCCAAAGCTCTCCCTAATTATTTTTATAACTGTAATAATTCTGAGGTAAGCCAGTGGTAGCAGAACCCTTTATACTTAATGTAGCTACTGAGGATAGTCTATTATATATTAGTAATTACGTTATATAATGCAGAAGTCCGGTCAATTTGCTCAGGTTCATTAAGTAAGGTTGCACTGCAGGAATCTTGAATATACTTTGGATAAATAAGTTAGGGGGAGACATCTAGTGAGATTTAAAGGACCACTAAGGTAGTATAGTGCAGTTTTCACTCATGGCAGTAGGAAGTGCAGAGATATGACTTAATTTGTAAAGAAGTTATATGTAAAGAGTTGGATTTTTATCAGTGGAAGAGTTTGGTCTTATGCAGTCTCTAACCATTTGTTTTTGAGTATATAGACCTGCAAAATTCTGAGAGAGTAATTTTTCTTAGTGGTCATTCCAATCTATGTTGATATCACCAATGAGAGCTACTTTATGTTGATTGGTAAACTTAAGTATAGTTTTGAATGTTTGTTGTAGTAAACTTAAGAATGAGGTTGGTGGGATATATAATATTCCTATAAAGAATTTAATATGTTTTCCTAACTGTACTTGAATAAAATGCTGGGTTTGGGGTTATAATAGTTGTAGCACTACTTTGTGCAAATAGCATAGGAGAAAGATTAGAATTTTTCTGATACGAACATGCACTTCATTACCTATTCTCAATTCCAGGTCTGTTATCAGAAAAAAAATGTTAAAGTTAGAAGTTCCTGCAGGAGAACAGCATATTCTTGAAAGCCTGGTTTCAGGTAGAGTGATAGTTTCTATTTTTGATTAATAAATAAAATCCCAGAGTTCCATTTTTGGATATTTATTATTGATACTGGTTATATTCTTGCAACAAAGAGCTAGAGAGACAGAATTTTGGGGAGACTGTAATAGAGGAAGTTGAGTGGCTGGGCTAGGATTAACATGAATGTCTCTGCTCAGTAGTAACAGCAAGACAAAGTAATGGGAAACATTTTCTGTCACAATTTGTGAGAATGAATAGGTGATGAGTTGTATAGTAAATTTCTGCTTATTGAAATAAAATTAAACATTGAGATGGATAGACAACCAGGTATATATTTGAATTACAAAATAGTATTTTGGGTCCAGCAATTCCAAATTATGTACCTGTGGATCCTTGAAACATCACAATACTGCTACAAAGGACTTACTCTTCCTTAGTCTGCATGTGGGTACTGTACAGTAATAATAGCTCTGTCCATAGTAAGACAGCTATTATCTCCTGCTTGTTTCATGACTATGGCCTTGTGGAAAATGCTCAAGATGAGCTTTAGTCTAACCTTTGCAACACTTCTGCCTCGAGTTTTTCAAAATTCAGGGGTCATGTTCAGATAGTATCAGGGGTTAGTAGCTATATATATTTTTTTATCCTTTTCAAGTGCACCAGCCCAAGACTGCAGTTTGTTCATTCAATTCCTTCCTTGTCATTAATTCAACACTGAGTACTTTAGCATCTAACAGCCATTCAAGAGTTCAAACACTTTTTGGTTACCTCAGTCTTCCCTAACACAAAGTGGCCGGTTTTGAGTGATTTAAATATCCATGTTAACAAGGAGTTTGTGGTTCTTGTGAAATAGATCATGTATATTATTAAGAGATTTAAATTTTCTCTTTGCTACCAGTTATTTCAGACATACTGTACATTTGATTTTTACAATCAAGTATATCAGCTGTTGACCTGGTGATGGAGCCAGTTTCCTTTACTGACCGCTGCTTGGTACACTTTGAGGCCACTTGTGTGGCTCCCCCATCTTGAGTTGGTGCATTGCAGAAATTAACCCTGATGTTGTCTGCCCTGCTTTACACCAGTTCCTTATGGAGGTTAGTGGAAACAATCCAGATGAGCTACACTTGATTCCTTTTCTGGACTTTGCTACCCATGTCATGCGCACCCAGTCTGTTTGATAGCTTAGAAGCCTTTGTATGAACAAAGATTAAAGAATCTTGCCCATAAAAAGTGGGGAACCCCCCCCCCCAGAAAATTCAAGAAAAATCTCAAGTAAATAAGATCATTATCAGAGCAGTGTGGCACAAACGGTAGCACACTCACCTTTGGTGATGAAGGCTGTGAGTTCTTTTCCTACACCAGGAAGATGGACTGGTGACATTGTAGTAGGTGTTGCACTCCTGAGTGTGTCTTCCTTTGCCTGAATTGGTGGTAGCTCAGGTGGATATAAAAGATCCCACAGCACCTGTCAAAATGAGTAATGGAAGTTCCCTGATGTCCTAGTTATAGTAGTATAAATACTACCTTGGGTCTCCCCTAAAAAGAGGCTACAAGCTTAGTGGAACTAACACAGTCAACAAAGAATAAATAAAACAAATACATTTATCTTCACAGGTAACTAGTTGAGAATAACAGTATTGTGAAGAGCACTTGTTACACTTTTAGCATGTTAATCAAATATAGGTTTGTGTGTAATGTTTGCCTAAATGTAATAATGAAATTATTGCCAACTGTTTGCTTTGATACCAGTTGTCTGCTAAATTTTGTCATGCCCAGTTTTAAGTGAGAGTTTACTGTGAGGCCACCTGTGTGCTTGATAGTCTTTAATAAAAACTGCAGTTTACATTATTACTGGGTTTATATAGTAATGTTAATGTAGAGTTGCTGCTACACTAGACCAAATGATAACTTCTACATGTAAACATCAATGCACCTTGCAAAAAAGTTAATACTGTCTCATGAGTGTAGATGAACGCTACACTAGCAAAAGATCAACCAGGTTTGTTAAGGAGAATTCCGCCTTCAACTGCAGTCATCTACACTACAAGGTGTCTTACAGTATGACTTAGATTTTCATGCATTTAAACACAAAGAACTGGAGTGTTTTGTGAGAGTGGCCCATCTGTGGGCGTGGCTCAATAGGGGTGTTCCTTAAGTTTGGTGTGGGTGGGGCTTAAGGGGCACCGGAGCACTACTTCGACTAGGGAGCCGTTTCAGCTAAGGCCGGCCCTGTCCACGGCATACACCTTCCATTTCTTGCCTTTCCCTAGCCTACCTGTTGACACACCTCTTTCCATGATGTGTAAATGACAGCTGACACATGCCACTCTGCTCCAATGAGCTTCACTTCTTTCATACATAACCACCTCATGATGTCACCTATCTTCTACTCTGTTACTCTCCTTATCCTACTCCTATACTCCACTGACTGTGCTCATTTGCTATGTAAACTTGCGATTCACTATCCTAACCCTCATTTACATAGGATTGCCTACTAATGCTTGGTTACATCTCTTAGACTGAGCTTCCCCCCTTAGCAACCTCTACTCGGTGGCCATGTTGTCTTCAGCCTGCCATTCCCTTGCATTGTACATTATCAATTTAAATAAGATCCACATTTGTGGGTTTTAATTTTTAGTTTTCTGGGTTTTAGAGCACAGCCCATTTGCGTGGCGCTGCGCTACGCTTAAACATCGGAAATCAGAGAAAAAAATTTTTTTCATATTGCATCAGGAAACATTTTCAATGGCCGTATATTTGGCCATTGGCATGCTTCCTGCACTGGATGCAACCTTTATTTGGAGCTGTCATGGCTCTGTTTGGCTATTTGCAGAACGATACTCACTTGTCAACTGTGTACATTTCTGCAAATAACACTGCTCTTACTCGGACAGATTTGGGTTTCCTGAATCACAAATCTACCTCATTTGCATGTCTTTCGCCTGCAATTGAGGTAATTTGCATATCCCAGCCCTGTCCGTGTAAGAGCCGTTTTAGGAGCTCTCTTGCACGCCCCTGCAGGCTGTTCCTGGATTGCTCGTCAGACATGATGGCTGCATGGAGTCTTACTCCGTGCAAGCCATCGTGAATCCGGCCCACTATCTACTCCATAAACACAAGCACATATCCCATTTCCCAACCCCTGGGCGATAATTAGAAAACAGGGTGACTATGCAAGCCAAGTGTGTGTGTTTTGTGTAAAAAATCTGGCGAATGAGTGGTACTAATAGTCCAAACCTGACTAAGAATCATTTACAGCTCACTCATGTGGATGTCGCTACTTTCATGAAAGCCATATTTCAGAAAGTAGAGTTTTTTCCACAATACAGGAGTTACTTGGTTTTGTGGAAATGCAATGGCTGTGTAGTTGCAATGCTTGAGGTAGTTACTACGTTTCCTACTGGAAGGGGTACCTAGTGGGCTATATTTACCACCTCTGAGTTTTATATGTATAGCGACTGAGTGTGCATAGAATTAGGCAGCACACTAGTGTCACACATAGGTGTCAGTTAGTATCAATAAGAGCGAATGTTAGCACTCCTTTTGTTGGGTTCAGAGGTGCAGGTTTTAGACCTGCAATGAGACACTATAAATACCAGTGCATTAGCACTGCTTCACTAGTCAGCATACAAGTGTTATTCAAAGAGACGGTTCCTACCTGACCAACATGTGATTGCATCTAGTTAGGAGTAAAATACGAGGTTTACATACACAAAACAGTACAGTACGATGTACTCGTCAGCGCTTGAGCGCATCCACACTGATAAATGTTTGCTAGTATGTCTATCCTTAATACAAGGCACTTGGATAGACAGTAACAATAGCAACTTGTTTATGTACAATAAAACTTGATAATAACAGTTCAAAGCCATGAAATCAGAGCAAAAATGTTCAAAAAGACATATACAAGTTTCTGGCAGGCATTGACCGCAGAGACCAGGGAGTGAACTGTTGGGAATCCAGGGATTTAAAAATGGCGCCACAAGTGTGGGCTTATATTTATAGGTTCCTATGAGGGTGGGGGGAGGACAAATATGTGTAGTAGAGGGGGAGGTGATTTTCTGGGTAATATGATAATCGAGCCAGTCCCACGCTCGCAAAAAATAATCAATCAGTTCCACAGGTAAAATTGTTCTTACTTAATATATTTTGGTGGAAATGCTGTTAGATGTATAATTTATTTAAGTGTTGGACAGCTAAGTTCAGTTGGGTTGGTTAGCTGCTCTGACAGTCTGTTCACGACTGAGTCTAGGAGAACTAGAACTACTGATATTAACATGCGGTATATTACTTTTTTCTCCTTTAGTTTAAAGTTAAAACTTTCCATTTTATAGGAAGCAGCTAGGCATGGAGGGTTTGATGGACTATACTGCCATCCTGTGGTTAAAATGAGGAATCACACTCCCTTGTGGAGGGTGACTAACAAATTATATCAGGATTAGCTGCTTAGGGAGACGGCTGGTCCGTGCGGTGTGCAAACCAGTACTTAACAGTTTAGGGTTTGAAATACAATTATACCACAGTATGTAGGCCACTGGGGATGCACAAGCCAGTGCATTTCTTTGTGCCGGTCCCAAGCCTGGATAAATGGGGAGGGTTGCATCAGGAAGTCAGGAAGGGCATCCGGTGTAAAACTTTGCCAAAACAGTAAATATTTACATACTGGATCGGTCGAGGCCCAGGTTAACAACGACTGCCACCACTACTGTTGGCAAAAGGGTGCTGGTGGAAATTTGGCTACTGGTGGTCGAAGGAGAAGAAAATGGGGAAGGCATGGCTGAAGGCTGGACGAGAGGAGAAAGGCTAGAACTGTGGTAGTGAGGGTCAGAACTTTGAATGTTGGCAGTTTGACTGGTATAGGGAGAGAGCTAGCCGATATGATGGACAGAAGGAAGGTTGGTATATTGTGTGTGCAAGAGACCAGCTGGAAGGGGAGTAAGGCTATGTGTATCGGATGTGGGTTCAAATTGTTTTATCATGGTGTGTATGGGAGGAGAAATGGCGTAGGAGTTATCCGAAAGGAACAGTATGCTAAGAGCATTTTGGAGGTGAAAAGAGTGTCAGATAGAGTGATGTTTATGAAGCTGGAAACGGATGGTGTAATGATGAATGTTGTTACTGCATATGCTCCACAAGTTGGGTGTGCGATGGATGAGAAAGAAAAATTTTGGAGTGAGTTGGATGACGTGGTGATGACTGTACCCAAGGGTGAGAGAGTGGTGATTGGAGCAGATTTCAATGGGCATGTTGGTGAAGGGAAGAGAGGGGATGAGGAAGTGATGGGTAGGTATGGTGTTAAGCAAAGAAATGCAGAAGGTCAGATGGTAGTGGATTTTGTGAAAAGGATGGACATGGCTGTGGTGAATACATATTTTAACAAGAGGAAGGAGCATATGGTGACATACAAGAGTGAAGGAAGATGCACACAGGTGGATTATATCTTATGTAGGAGGGCCAGTTTGAAAGAGATTGGAGACTGTAAAGTAGTGACCGGAGAAAGTGTAGTTAGGCAGCATAGGATGGTGGTTTGTAGGATGACATTGGTGAGCAGGAAGAGGAGGATGAGTGTGAGGGCAGCATCAAGGATCAAATGGTGAAAATTGAAAAAGGGTAATAGTGAGGTGGGGTTCAGGAAAGAGTTAAGACAGGCACTGGGTGGCAGGGAAGAGTTACCAAATAGCTATGTAACTACAGCAGAGCTAGTAAGGGAGACTGCTAGAAAGGTGCTTGGGATGACATCTGGACAGAGGAAGGATGACAAGAAGACATGATGGTGGAATGAGGAAGTACAGGAGAGTATACAGAGAAAGAGGTTGGCAAAGAAGAAGTGGGATTGTCAGAGAGATGAAGAAAGTAGACAGGAGTATAAGGAGATGAGGTGCATGGCAAAGAGAGAGGTGGCGAAGGCTAAGGATAAGGAATATGAAGAGTTGTATGAAAGGTTGGACACTAAGGAGGGAGAAAAGGACCTGTACCGATTGGCTAGACAGAGGGACAGAGCTAGGAAAGATGTGCAGCAGGTAAATGTGATAAAGGATAATGAGGAAAACATACTCACAAGCGAGGAGAGTGTGTTGAGGAGATGGAAAGAGTACTTTGAAGGGTTGATGAATGAAGAAAATGAGAGGGAGAGAAGGTTGGATGATGTGGGGATAGTGAATCATGAAGTGCAATGGATTACCAAGGAGGAAATAAGGATAGCTATGAAGAGGATGAAGAATGGAAAGGCTGTTGGTCCAGATGACATACCCGTGGAAGCATGGAGGTGTTTAGGTGAAATGGCAGTGGAGTTTCTAACCAGATTGTTTAATGAAATCTTGGAAAGTGAGAGGATGCCTAAGGAATGGAGAAAAAGTGTTTTGGTACTGATTTTTAAGAATAAGGGTAATGTGTAGAGCTGTAGTAACTACGGAGGGATTAAATTTATTAGTCACAGCATGAAGTTATGGGAAAGAGTAGTGGAAGCTCAGTTAAGAAGGGACGTGATGATTAGTGATCAGCAATATGGTTTCATGCCGGGAAAGAGCACTACAGATGCGATGTTTAATCTGAGAGTGTTGATGGAGAAGTACAGAGAAGGTCAGAAGGAGTTGCATTGTGTTTTTGTAGACTTAGAGAAAGCATATGACAGGGTGCCTAGAGAGGAGTTGTGATATTGTATGAGGAAGTCAGGAGTGTCAGAGAAGTATGTAAGAGTGGTACAGGATATGTACAAGGGTAATGTGAAAGCGGTGAGGTCTGTGGTGGGAGTGACGGATTGCATTTAAGGTGGAGGTGAGATTACATCAAGGATCAGCTCTGAGCCCTTTCTTATTTGTAATGGTGATGGACAGGTTGACAGACGAGATCAGACAGGAGTCCTCGTGGACTATGGTGTTTGCAGATGAAATTGTGATCTCTAGTGAGAGTAGGGAACAGGTGGAGGAGACCCTGGAGAGATGGGGATATGCTCTAGAGAGAAGAGGAATGAAGGTCAGGAGGACTAAGACAGAATATTTGTGTGTGAATGAGAGTGAGGATAGACGAATGGTGAGGATGTAAGGAGTAGAGGTGGCGAAGGTGGATGAGTTTAAATGATTGGGATCTTAGTTCAGAGTAATGGTGAGTGTGGAAGAGAGGTGAAGAAGGGAGTACAGGAAGGATGGATTGGGTGGAGAAGAGTGTCAGGAGTGATTTGTGACAGACGAATACCAGTAAGAGTGAAAGGGAAGGTCTACAAGAGGGTAGTGAGACCAGTATGTTATATGGGTTGGAGACTGTGGCATTGACAAAAAGATAGGAGTTAGAGCTGGATGTGGCAGAGTTAAAGATGTTAAGATTTGCACTGGGTGTGACGAGGGTGGACAGGATTAGGAATAAGTATATTAGAGGGTCAGCCCAGGTTGGAAGGTTTGGAGACAAAGCCAAAGAGGCAAGATTACGTTGGTTTGGACATGTGATGAGGAGGGATGCTGAGTATATTGGGAAAAAGATGCTAAGGATGAAGCTACCAGGTAACAGGAAAAGAGGAAGGTCTAAGATAAGGTTTATGGATGTGGTGAGAGAGGACATGCAGGTGGTTGGTGTGTCAGAGCAAGATGCAGAGGACAGGAAGAAATGGAAACAGATGATCCGCTGTGGCGACCCCTAACGGGAACAGCTGAAAGAAGATGGTGAGGTAGACCTACTTTTTGTTGAAACACTAAAAATGGAAGTCCTTTTTAGAATGGAGGGTTAGATAGCTGCGCTACTGTCTTCAGGACTAGGGAATAGCCGATGGCAGCGTCTTTCCTGGGTATTCTAGCTGTAAAAGGAGGAAAGGAACATGTGAGACTAACTACACGAGTGAGGCAGAGAGAAATAAGGGGTTAGCAGTAGCAGGGTGGAGGTACGGTATACCAAAATAAAGGTGCTTTGGGTGGAGGTAAGAGGGTGGATTATATTACTAGGAAAATTAAGAAGGGGAGAGAGTTAAGTAAAGATGATTATAAGATGAGGGAAGTATGTGGTAAGTAAGGAGATTCACTGTTATCATGTAACAAAAAGGGGGAGATTACCGTATCACAGTAATAAATATACAGCTGTATTATAACGCACTGCACTTTAGGTCATTCTAAACCTCTAGAAATAGGTTTACACAACAGTTAAGAGTTTGCAGCAGATGCCCTATAGAAGCATAACACAATTCATAATTCTTAAACAGTAATTGATAGCTAGAAATAACAGCAATTTCTACATTTAGACCAAAGAAACACTTCCTTCCTTAATTCTTAAACAATAATTGATAGTTAGAAATAACAGCAATTTCTACATTTAGACCAAAAAAAACACTTCCTACTCCTTAAACACAAGCACATATCCCGTTTCCCAACCCCTGGGCGGTAATTAGAAAACAGGGTGACTGTGCAAGCCAAGTGAGTGTGTTTTGTGTAAAAGATCTGGCGACCGAGTGGTACTAATAGCCCAAACCCAACTAAGAATCATTTACAGCACACTCATGTGGATGTCGCCACTTTCATGAAAGCCATATTTCACAAAGTAGAGTGATTCCCACAATACAGGAGTTACTTGTGTTTGTGGAAATGCAATGGCTGCGTAGTTGCAACGTTCAAGGTAGTTACTACGTTTCCTACTGGAAGGGGTACCTAGTGGACTCTATTTACCACCTTTGAGTTTTATATGTATAGCGACTGAGTGTGCGTAGGATTAGGCAGCACACTAGCGTTGCACAGAGGGGTCAGTTTGTATTAATAAGAGTGAATGCTAGCACTCCATTTGTTGGGTTCAGAGGTGCAGGTTTTAGACCTGCAATGAGACACTATAAATACCAGCGCATTAGCGCTGCCTCACTAGTCAGCATACAAGTATTATTCAAAGAGAGGGTTCCTACCCTACCAACATGTGATTGCATCTGGTTAGGAGTAAAATACGAGGTTTACATATACAAAACAGTACAGTACGATGTACTCGTCAGTGCTTGAGCGCAT
>NC_056746.1:839265344-839327844 GCF_019279795.1 Protopterus annectens
TGGGATGTGGAAGTCTTTCCAACTGTTTATATCTGTTCACAATCATAGAGAAAATTCTGTTTCTGGTGTCATTTCAGTATCTTTTAGGAATGATTGTGCTTAGAAGGACAATTATTTGCCTAATAAAAATGAAATCTTAAGTGTTGTACTTAAAATGTCTACGTCCTTCCTCTGTACATTCATGGGTAATAACACATTTATATTTCTTAAGCCTGAGCAAACTATGGAATATCTGTTAGGACTTCATTCCCTAGTCATTATGGATATTTATGTTATTGTACAAGATCTGAATAATCCTAACATAAGTGGACTTCCCATTAGGATATGTGTGTTATTGGAGAAGATTTCAATTATTGTAACATAAATGGCCTTATTAGGATATGTGGGATGTTGCAGGAGCTTTGAATTATCCTAACATAAGTGATCTTTCCATTAAGATATATGTGTTATTGGAGGAGATTTGTATTATCCTAACATAAGTGGTTTTCTCTTTAAGGTATGCGTATTATTGTAGGAAACTTTAATTATTATAACATAACTGGCCTTCCCATTAGGGTGTGAGAGTTTATAAAAAGGCATTTCTCCTTATCATAAAGTCATCTTATTTGGCAGAACTTGTTCCTTTCTCATTACAAGGCAATAATAATCTTGATTTGATTCTGATAAATTTGCTCTAAGTGTACTTTGATTTAATAAGTGGTTTCCTATTTACTTCTTTAAAACCATTGTATTTATTTATTAATTGTTTACCAGGAAAGTCCAACTTGGAAAGAGCCAATTTCTAGTGCAGGCCTGGAGAAAAACACTCCAGACACATGTCTTTGAAATATGGGAGGAAACCGGAGCAAACCTTCACAAATACAGGGGGGACATACAGACTCCATACAGAAGGTACCCCAACCGAGAATCAAACCGGCGAAACTCTTGCTGTGAGGTGACAATGTTAACCACTGGACCACTGTGCCATCCAACCGTGAATATTTTCCGTGAAATTATATCCTCCACTCAGTAAGTGAACACAGAATGTTTGCAAGAGAGTGTTTTTATTTAATTTATTTTGCTCTTACTTAAACCTCTGACCCTCTGTCCTTTACCCTTTTCAAAGTGTCCCATTCATTTATTCACAAGGGAGCCTTGAGATGTTGCTGCTCAGCAGCACAATACGATATGAACTTTCCCTACCTGTCACCAGTTCCCCCATGGAAGGGCAGCTAACATTAATTAGACCCTCAGTCCTTGTGACCGTTCTTCCTGCTGCTAAGCTGTTTGCCAACCGACAACATAGCAGGACATCCTGATACTATATCAGTAAGATGACCACAAGAGGGGATAATAATAATATATTTTTTATATTTATAGTTGTTTACCGGGTAGTGCGCTGATAAAAGTAACCATTTGTAGGCACAGCCAGGTGAAAAACATTCACAATATAAAAACAGCAGTAAAGAAAAATACAAACAATGACTAGGAAGTACAAAAATGTTTTAGTTTCATATACAATATGATGTACAAAAATATCTAACAAGTGTTGGAATTGCTTCAAGTTTGATTGTATACAAAAATAAGTCAAAAATGTATTTGCATGGTTACATAACTGATGAGAAAGGAGGCTTGAAAAGGCAATATAATATAATATAATATAATATAATATAATATAATATAATATAATATAATATAATATAAGTTATTTATTTATTTATTTGCTTGGGGCTGGTCTATGGAGATTAATGGGATATCTCTGGAAGACTGTTGGTAATTTGAAGGAAGTAATTGTTAGATATATTTTGATGCTATTTTTTATAGAAAGGAGTTTTTGTTTAGAGCATTTTCATATTCTTTTTTCCTCCAAGGCAGCTGATTATCAGCAAACCTCGGTGCCTGCTCTTGTTTGTCAGATCTGCCTACCCTTTCCAGCACTCCCAGACTCATAGCTGATTAGAGTTGAGGCCATCAATGAGATGAAGGCATGTGGGAACGTCCTCATACTGCTGGCAAAGGGTTTCTGCTTATGCCCTACTTTCTGTTGTTCCCTTCATGCTTGTTTCTTATATCCTATGTGTGGACATCCATTGTCCCACTGCTGCAGTAACTCACCAAATGTCCTCCACCTGTCCCCATTAAGGGAAATGCTCTCCTCTCTATCCCTGGTCATTACAAGGAATCAGACATGAGGACCTTCCAGGTGAATGCTTCCCCAAGGGCATATGTGCTTATCCTTCCCTGCCAGAGCCTCAGACGTGCGAGCTGCTAATGAAACCCAGGTCACTTGAGTCATAATCAGGGATTTATCCCTCTATCCAGGGCACTAACTATATGAAGCATTTTTTGATAGTGCATTGGGATTTTGCTTACTGTATTGTAAGGGAAAGGTTTTGTTTGGAGCTATAATTATTTATTTATTTTTTATTGCATTTGTTTATTGGGAAGGTCCACTGGGCCAAAAAGTGCCCATTTTCTGTAGAAGCCCGAGGAGAAAAGCTCCACAGAAATGTATGCAATACATACAACTTGATAAAACCTCAAACAGCAGTATAACATTTAAACATTGTACAGAGACTTTGACAAAGAAAGATAAAAGGATAAAAAGGCAATGCACCTGAATAAATCTGACCACTGAATATAACAGAAATTATTGAAACAGAAAGAGGTAATGCAGCTGAATGTGAAAAATCAATTGCCAATCCATATACACAAGGGTCCAGAAGTGGATTATCTATCAAGGAATGAAGTTGAAGGATGGAGGAAGGAAAGGTGGGAGTAGAGAAAAGGAAGAGGTAGGGTCAGGTAAGGAAAAAGGGTGATACAAAGTCAGGTTATGGGTTGAGAGAAATTAGTACACGAGCATTGCCAGTGGGAGAAGAGGTGCTGTTTCAAAACTTTTTTTAAAGATAGATGTGTTCGTAATGGATCTAAGTGAGGGTGAAACAGAGTTCCATAGTTTAGCAGTGGAGAAGGAGTTCATAGGTTCATAGGTTTGTAGGTTGGTACTAGGCTATCGACCCTAGGGCCTATACAAGCCTAGCCATAACAATTCCCTGGATATTTCTTCCCACAATATTTACTTCTGTGGACCCCTGTCTAGCAGGGCGATTGACATGATTCCCGGGGTGAATTTCCTATCTCCCATCCAATCATCAAGGTTTCTTTTGAAGAGGGCCAATGAGGCTCTCTGCTTGACATTTATGGGCAGTCTATTCCAGAGTATGGGAAGTCTCTGGGTCAGGAACCTATTCCTCCAGCATGTTTTGTTCATTGTGATGACAATGTTTAGATCCCTGGAGTGTGTGGCTCTGAGGGATTGGGATTTCTTTAAGTGGAGCATGTCCAACAGCTCAGGGTTTGACATGGCCTTGTATGTTAAGCAGAGATCGCCTCTGAGTAGATGATATGCCACAGAGTATAGCTGGAGTTTTTTTTAGGCTGTCAACATATGGCATCTGCTTTAGGCCTGTGATTCTTTTAGTGAGGTATTTCTGTGGCCTTTCCAGCTGTTGCAGATGTCTTGTGAGGCACATACCAAATGGGGCATTATACTCTATAATGGGTCTAATGAGGGATCAGTACAGTAGGACAATGACCTATTTTTTTCTGGATGAAACGCCCTTAGTGATGAGGTGTGCCACACAGAAGGATTTCCTGACTGTTGTGGTGATGTGGTTATCGAAAGTGAGACCACTGTCCACCTGTGTCCCTAAGTCGCTCATCACACTTTCGAAGTTTAGTGTCCTTCCACCTATGTGGTAATTCATGGGTACATGTTTTTTTTGCAAATAGGATAACTATACATTTCTTGGCATTAAGCTTGAGCCCATGGCTCTGGCACCAGGCATCAGTTTCTGTAAGGCCCTTTTGTAGAATATCCACATCATTTGGGGATTCAATAATGGCTCCCAGTTTGCAGTCATCTGTGAACTTTGTTAGCCAGAGTCCCTTAGTGTTGGCCTGTACTTCAGAGAAGTAGATGCCAAACAAGAGTGGTCCCAGGACTGAATCTGACACTTGTCACTTGTCTGGAGCTGGATTTGGAGTCGGCTACTTTTACAGTCTGGGTTCTGTCAGTAAGCCAGTTGGCAACCCATCGAGTGACGTAAGGATTTATGCCCAGCTTAGTAAGTTTATCTATGATTCCAGAGTGGGGGATGGTGTTGAAGGCCTTGGGGAGGTGCAGATAGGCTGTGTGGACCGCCTTACCCTCATCCAGAGCTCTGGAGACTGATTCAAAGAAGTCAATCAAATTCAGGAGACAAGATCGGCCCTTCACAAACCCAAACTGGGTAGGGTCCAGTGTTTAAAGGTTGCCAATGTCTTTGTTTATGAGTTCCATGATAATGCGTTCCATGCCCTTGCAGATCAGGCTTGTCAGACTGATGGGACGGTAGTTCCTGGGATCCAAGGTGGATTTCCCCCTTGTGGAGTGGGATAACTGTAGCTGAGTGCCACTCAGTGGGCACGAAACCTGAGGTGAGGCTATGATTAAACATGACACTTAGGTGAGATGCCAGTTCATTTTGTAGTTCATGTAGTACACAGCCTGGGATGTCATCTGGTCCCATGGATGCTGTATTCTTAGCTTTGGAGAGCGAGGTTTCTACCTGTGTGGCCATGATTATCGGAATTTGGCAATCTTTTGGTATTGAGATGGCCCCTTTAGGGGGTGAGAGGGGGGTGAAGTTGGCACTAAATCGATCTGCCAGGATATTGGCAATATCCTTGGGATCAGTATATTTAATGCTATTCTGTTGTAGCTCAGAGCAGATCTGAGCATTGCCATTTAGATTCTTGACATAACTATAGAATGCCTTGTGGTTGTCTTTGGAATCTTTGGCAATTTTATTTTCTTAACTAGCTTTTGAGGATTTTATGAGGGCTCTCAGCTTCTTACTGAGGCTGGTGAGGGAGTTTTTTGCATCCTGGGATTTTCCTCTTTTCTGCAACAGTTTCTTCCTTCTGTTGTATAGTTTGTTTATAGCAGGGGACCACCAGATTGGCTTTCTTTTTTTGGAGAAGAGCATCTTGGTTCTATTTGGGATGACACAATTCGTGCATGAGTGGATGTGCTCATACAGTGCCTTAATGTAGGATTCTGCAGTCGAGCTTTCAGATCCCGTCTGTATGGGTATCGTGAAGTTTGTCACTTCTGACTTGAGTAGCATGAAGTTGGCTTTGGAGAAGTTTTTTACGGAGGTTTCCTTACCGGGGGTGGGGTGGGGGTGGGATGTGGATGTCAAGGGCAATTTATGGTCAGACCTGACCAATGAGGGGTGACCACTGGTGTGGATCATCTATCTCCCATGTCGGTAATGACCAGATCTAGGATATTGAAGCCCCTGGTGCGACAATGAATTAGTTGATCCAGGGCGTTGGAATTTATGAATTCCAAGAACCGTTGGGAAAAGGAGTTGGTACCCGAGTAGTTTTCCCAGTTAATGGCAGGGTAGTTGAAATCACCCAGTATTAGGGTGTTTGGTTGTATCTTAATATTTTCCAGTATGTTTAGAAAGGTGTAGTCAGAATCTTGGGGCATGGTGGGGGATCTGTAGTAAGCTACAATTTGGATTGCAGTCTTACCTAGTGTTAGTTGCACCTGGAAAATTTCAGATGCATTGTGTTGGGCAACTAGCCTGGAGGTGTGAATATCCTTGGTGAGTATGGACACTCCTCCACCTTTAGTGTTTTGGTCTTGGTTTTGTGGCCAAAAAGTGTGGTAAGAGTTGTAGCCTGGTATTGCAGGGGTGCTCTCTGGAGCCTTGAATCAGATCTCAGTTACTGCACAGATATCAATGTTCTCCATTTTTAGGAGTGCCTCGAGAGAGTGCATTTTTGAGGTTTAGACTTCTAGCATTGAGTAGCATTACCTTCAGGTTTTGCATGCTTGTATCTGTTACGGTGGTGGTCTTATCCTTTGAACCTTGCCTAAAAAAGGTACTATAGGGGTGGCAAGAGCTTTAGCCAGTAACCTGAATCCCAGGGGTGACAGGTGCAGGCCATCTCTGGCAAAGCATCGTGGTTTGTCGATCATGTCTTCCCAGGCAGACAAATACTGGATCCCCTTTGAATGACACCAGAAGCTTAGCCAATTGTTGAAGTCAATCATTTTGTCCTTATACTGTGGTATCATTCTGGGCAAAGGCAGGATGCTACTCAGGGCTAGGGTCATACCTGCCTGGGCCACATGATCCAAGAGCTCTTCCATGTCTCTTTTCATGTAGTCCAGGGAGGTACGTCTCAAGTCATTCACTCCAGCATGGACAATGACAGAGTCATATTTGTACTTGTTGTGGAGTGACTTGAGTGCATGCATTATGTGGCGGATCCTGGCACCCGACAGGCAGCTGACTGTAATTTTCTCCATGTTCAGCCTGGTGAGTGGGACATCAGTGTGCCTGACTATAGAGTCACCTATGACTAAAGTGTTGGGTACATTGTCTTGCCTTAGGGGCTGTTGTTGGGTGGCACACTGGTGTTGTGAGCTATGTGTCACTTTGGTTGTGACTGGTGTTTGTTTGCGTTTTAGCTTCGGAGGTCCTTGTTGCTTGGGCAGGTTAATGTTAAGGGCCTCCACATATGTGAGTTTAGTATTGCTATGTGTGGGTGTTGATGGTGTGGGTTTTGAAGGGCTATGAGTTGCTTGAGTTGTAGTGCAGGTATTAACCTTCTCCTCTTGACTGTCTAGCACAAACTTGGCTGGAGAGAGCTTTGCTTCCAGTTTGGCCATGTAAGTGCATCTCTCGCGGGTTGTAGTATTGGGTGGTAGGAGGAGAGGATTGTCTGTGTACATGAGGCAGTTGCTGCATTGCCCCAGTATGCCCAGATTCACCAGGTGGACAGGAGAAATCACCAGAAGCTGACCCTTGGACATGCCTGTTTAGGTGCTTTTTTGTAAAGTATAAGAGCTCCATAGTAAAGAAACTGCTTCTGAAATTAAAACCTTGCACTAATGTCCCTGACAACCTGCCACCAGAATTCCTTCAAAAAGCAGCACATTTCATTGCCGCCAGAATTCCTTCAAAAAGCAGCACATTTTTCCAGCGGAGAGGTTGGGTTTTTCTACCTGGAGGAGCATTTGATTTTCAGAGCGGAGAGGCCTATTTGGGTGATATAGTGTAAATAGATTAGAAAGAGCAGGGCAGCTGGATGGGTTAAATATTAGTGTATGTGCAGTAGTTAGTTGAATATATGTAAGATGATGAGGAAGTTCTAGCCAATTTAGTGATTGAAGAGAGGCATGGTGGTGAGATAAGTGTCTTCCATTGATGACGAGCTTTGCAATTTTGTTATAGCATGAGTGTAGTTTGAATTTAAGACTGGCCTGTAAATTGGGTAAAGAGAGGAGCACCATAAAGTAGAGAGGAGAGCATGAAAGAGGAGGGAAGGGTTAGTTTGGAGGAGTAGTTAAGGAATGGTTTATGGTGGTATAACATGCCCAGTTTCTGGTGTGCTTTTTTAATGTTGTTGGGAATATGCATGTGGAATGTTAGGTGTTCATCTATGGTGACACCTAGAAGTATAGTATGAGTGACAACCTCAATAGAAGTGTTGTCTTGGGAGAGAATAGAGAAAGTAGCTTTGTCTATGCTGATGGACTTCTTAGGGGTGAATAACAGTAGCTTAGTCATTTGGGGATTTAATGCTAAATGCTTGTTGGTCATCCATAGTTCAGTGGAGCTAAGAGCTGCCTGGGTAAGTTTCTGAAGATCATGTGAGGAGCTGGGACTGCATATGATAGTGGAGTCATCTGTGTATTGGATGACTGTCCCTTGACTAAGCCTAGAGTGGAAGTCATTGATGAAAATGCTGAATAGTAGTGGCTCTAAGATGGAACCTTGAGGAACACCTGAGGTGGTGTTAAGGAAAGAAGAGAAATATGTTTGCCACTTTGTAGCTTGCTGCCTGTCTGTGAGGTAGTTGGAAAACCAGTGTAGGGTAGAGGAAGAGATACCTGTGTTAGCTAGTTTTCTAAGAAAAAGAGGGTGGGAGATGGTATCAAAGGCTTTGGAAAGGTCGAGAAATAGGGAGAAGACTAGTTTTCTGGTATTACAAGCCTGATTGATAGAGTCACAGAAGGATATAGGAGCTGTAGTGGTACTATGTCCTGGTCTGAAACCATGCTGGGTTGGTGATAGTATTTTATTGTCAAGTAAATAGTTAAGGAGTTGGCTGTGAAAACATTTTTCAAGGATTTTTGAGATGGGAGAAAGAATGGCAATGGGTCAAAAGCTGGAGAAATCTATTTTGTGTCCGCCTTTGTGAAGAGAAAGGATAAATGCTTTTTTCCAAATTGAAAGAACATAAGACTCTTGAATGGACATATTGAGAAGTATACTGACAGGGTAGGCAATGGAATGTGCTGCTTTTTGAGGGAATTCTGGTGGCAGGTTGTCAGGGACATTAGTGCAAGGTTTTAATTTCAGAAGCAGTTTCTTTACTATGGCTGTGGGAGTAGGTGCTAGAGAGAAGTTATGTGTGTTGGCAGAGGAGGTAATAGTAGTAGGAGGGTCAGGTGGTTAAGGTTGACTTTGAGGGAAGTTGGTAGTGACAGCTATGACATTAATAAAGTATGAGTTGAAAAGTGAGGCTATTTCAATGGGGTTTTTATCTGAGTCTGGACAGAGGTTAGGTTCTGATCCTGGGTGCAGCAGGCTGTTGATAGAGCTCCAGAATGTTTTGGATTATGTTTCTGCTGGTTTTGTAAAGTATGATAATATTCTTTTTTATCATTAATGATTTGGCATTTTACTTGGTTGTGAAGGTTTCTGTGGTTTATGAGGTCAGAAGATTTTGTGTGCTTTTGCCAAAGCTTCGAGGCTTTGTCCCTAGGGACCATGTTTTGCTTGGTAGGTCTAGAGATCCAAGGGGCATGGAAGGATTTAACACATTTTAGTCGAGGAGGGGCAAGCCTATTTAAAATATTGAGGAATGTAGAATTGAAAAATTCTACTGCATTGTCCAAAGAGGTATTTTTTTATGGAAACCCAGTGAATACTTTGTAGGGAATTATTAAAAGTTGTAGGGGAAAAATGTGAGAAGTCTCTGGTATTCCTGTAGAGATGTTTGTGTAATACTGTTGTAGTTTTGTGAATTATAAAGGCAGGTAAATGGTCACTGATGGTATTTGGGAGGGTTTCTGTGGTAATGATTTTATTAGGGTCAGAGACTATGATCCAATCTAAGATTGTTCCATGGCTGTTGTCTTTGTTGGGTCTGGTAATATTGGTAATTAGCTGGCTGTAGTTATATAGGTTAATGTTGGTGGGGGACTGTTGCTGTGAGAGATCTATCCAATTAATTTTAACATCACCCAGAATTATCGTTTCTGTAGTTATGTTGTTGGAAGTCCAGGCTAGGATTTCCTCTAGTATGGGGATATTATTGCCAGGGGGGGTGCACAAAGCAATGATACAGAGCTTTTTATTCTCATTCATTTTTAGGAAGGCTATTAAGATTTCTGCTGTAGAGAAGTTAGGTATGGGTGAATTGTAGGGGACCATATTGAAATTGTTAGGGAAGATCAGAGCTACCCCTTCACCCTTTTTTTGGGAAGGGGTCTGTCTTTGTGTAGGCAAGCAAAGCCAGAGGGAAGGAATTCTGAGTTTTTGATGTATGGTTTTAGCCATGATTTGGTAGTGGCAGTAATGTCAGGCTTGTTATGTATTATCCAGGCATGGAAGTCATGGATGTTGTTTCTAATGCTTTGCAGGTTAATTGTAGTTAGGTTTAGAGACTTATATGGGCTCTGTAGGTTGGGAGATGGATAGAAAGGACCAGGATTGGGATGGATATCCCCACTTAAGATTAGTTTGGAGTATTTCAGTAGGATAGATGCGGGCTCTTGTTTCTTTTTCATATTATGGTGAAGGAAGATGGTATGGCTTATTACCTTTGTCATTTAGGGGAAGAATTTTTTTGTTTAAAGCAGAGGATGTTGTTTGTAGGGTATAGGTTAGGTGATATGGCAGAGAAAATATTGAGGGGTGGTGATTGAGTAGAGGTTGTTGATGATATGTGGGGAATAGTGACAAATTGCAATGGGGTAAATTGTAGTAGGAGGGTTAGGGGTAATAAGAGGAGGTAGGGTGTCAGTTTGTATTTAAGAGACATTTTGTTGTGGTGGGTAATTGCAGGGGTGAAGATAGCAGATGTAGCTAGTATAGAATGTGTTAAAAAAAGAGGTTAGAGAAAGGAGAGATGCTAGTATGTAGGTGTTACAGAGTAGAGTATGAGGTAGTGGAATGCACAGTAGTTGGACTGGAGCTAATGATGGGATGGGCTGAAATAGTGAGAATCACAAAGGTTGGGTGGGAGGTAATGGGGGAGGAAGTAAGGTAGTAGGAAACACAGTGGTTGGATAGGAACTAGTGATGGGAGGAGCTGAGGTGAGGAATAAATGTAATTGAAGTGGTGGTGTGTGGGAATGGGGGTAGGGTAGGGAAATGGAGGGAGCGCAAGGGCGAACAGAGTGGGTAGAGCTGATATAACTGTTAGCAAGTGACTGCAGAAAAACAATCAGATAAAGCCATCTTCGATCAGTGAGTAAATAACACTAAGATCTAAGTAGAAGGATTAAAATTATAACTGCATCAAGTCAGTAAGAGACACAGTCATTGCAGTAAATACAGAGTAAAAATATAATTCTGCCAGTCACAATTGCCATAGCTGTAACTCTACTGACTTTAGGGAAAGAAATGGTGGTTTATAGGTTCATAGGTTGGTACTAGGCTATTGGCCCTAGGGCCTATACAAGCCTAACCATAACAATTCCCTGGCTATTTCTTCCCACAGTATTTACTTCCCTGGACCCCTGTCTAGCAGGTCAACTGACATGATCCCCGGGGTGAATTTCCTATCTCCCATCCACTCATCAAGGTTCCTTTTGAAGAGGGCCAAAGAGGTGCTCTGCTTGACATGTATGGGCAGTCTATTCCATTGTCTGGGGAGTCTCTGGGTCAGGAACATCCCTCCAACATGTTTTATTCATTGTGATGACAAGGTTTAGATCCCTGGAGCATGCCTCTCTGGGGGATTGGGATTTCTTTAAGTGTAGCATGTCCAACAGCTCTGGGTTTGACATGGCCTTGTATGTTAAGCAGAGATCGCTTCTGAAAAGACGATATGTGACAGAGTATAGGTGGAGTATTTTTAGACAGTCAGCATAGGGCATTTGCTGTAGGCCTGTGATTCTTTTAGTGAGGTATTTCTGTGGCCTTTCTAGTTGTTGCAGATGTCTTGAGAGGTACATACTAAATGGGGCATTGTATTCTATAATGGGTCTAATGAGGGATGAGTACAGTGGAACAATGACCTCCTTTTTTCTGGATGAAAAGCCCTTAGTGATGAGGTGTGCCACACAGAAGGATTTCCTGACTGTTGTGGCGATGTGGTTATCGAAGGTGAGACCAATGTCCACCTGTGCCCCTAAGTCTCTTATCACACTTTCAGTGTTTAGTGTACTGCCACCTATGTGGTAATTCATAGGTACTTGTTTTTTCCCCAAAGGGGATAACTATACATTTCTTGGCATTGAGCTTGAGCCCATGGCTCTGGCACCAAGCATCTGTTTCTGTAAGGCCCTTTTGTAGAATATCCACATAATTTGGGGATTCAATAATGGCTCCCAGTTTGCAGTCATCTGCGAACTTTGTTAGCAAGAGTCTCTTAGTGTTGGCCTGTACTTCAGAGAAGTAGATGCCAAACAAAAGCGGTCCCAGGACTGAACCCCGAGGTACTCCACTTGTCACTTGTTTGGAGCTGGATTTGAAGTCAGCTACTTTTACAATATGGGTTCTGTCAGTAAGCCAGTTGGCAACCCATCAATGCCCAGCTTAGTAAGTTTATCTATGATTCCAGAGTGGGCGATGGTGTTGAAGGCCTTGACGAGGTCCAGATGGGCTTACCCTTGTCCATGGCTCTGGAGACTGATTCAAAGAAGTCAATCAGGTTCAGGAGACAAGACTGGCCCTTCATGAACCCAAACTGTGTAGGGACCAGTGTTTGAAGGTTGCCAATGTCTTTCTTTATAAGTTCCATGATAATACGTTCCATGGCCTTGCAGGTCAGGCTCATCAGACTGATAGGGCGGTAGTTCCTGGGATCCAAGGTGGATCCCCCTTGTGGAGTGGGATAACTGTAGCTGTGTGCCACTCAGTGGGCATGAAGCCTGAGGTGAGGCTATGATTAAACATGACACTTAGGTGAGGTGCCAGTTCATTTTGTAGTTCATGTAGTACACAGCCTAGGATGTCATCTGGTCCCATGGATGCTGAATTCTTAGCTTTGGAGAGTGCTATTTTATACCTGTGTGGCCATTATTACTGGAATTTGGCAATCTTTCGGTATTGAGATAGACTCTTTAGGGGGTGAGAAGGGGGTGAAGTTTGCACTGAATCGATCTGCCAGGATATTGGCAATATCCGTGGGATCAGTATATTTAATACCATTCTGTTGTAGGTCAGAGCAGATCTGTGCATTGCCATTTAGATTCTTGACAAAGCTATAGAATGCCTTGTGGTTGTCTTTGGAATCTTTGGCAATTTTATTTTCTTAACTAGCTTTGGAGGATTTTATGAGGGATCTCAGCTTCTTACTGAGGCTGATAAGAGAGTTTTCTGCATCCTGGAATTTTCCTCTTTTCTGCAACAGTTTCCTCCTTTTGTTGTAAAGTTTGTTTATGGCAAGGGACCACCAGACTGACTTCCTTTTTTGGAAGAGAGCGTCTTGGTTCTATTGGGGATGGCACGATTCATGCACGAGTGGATGTGCTCATACAGTGCCTTAGTGTAGGATTCAGCAGTTGAACTTTCAGTTCCCGTCTGCATGGGTGTCATGAAGTTTGTCACTTCTGACTTGAGTAGCATGAAATTGGCTTTGGAGAAGTTTTTTACAGAGGTTTCCTTACTGGGGGTGGGGGTGGGATTTGGATGTCAAGGGTGATTAGCTTATGGTCAGACCTGACCAACGAGAGAGTGACGATAGGTGTGGAGCATCAATTTCCCATATTGGTAATGACCAAGTCTAGGATATTGGAGCATGTGGTGGGACTAAGGATTAGATGATCCAGGGCGTTGGAATTTATGAATTCCAAGAACCGTTGGACAAAGGTATTGATACACGAGTAGTGTTCCCAGTTAATGGCAGAGTAGTTGAAATCACCCAGTATTAGGGTGTTTGGTTACATCTTAATATTTTCCAATATGTTTAGAAAGGTGTAGTGAGAATCTTGGATCATGGTGGGGGATCTGTAGCAAACTATAATTTGGATTGCAGTCTTACCTAGTGTTAGTTGCACTTGGAGAATTTCAGAAGGATTGTGTTGGGCAACTAGCCTGGTGTTGTGAATATCCTTGGTGAATATGGACATTGCTCCACCTTTAGTGTTTCGGTCCTGGTTTGGTGGCCGAAAAGTGTGGTAAGAGTTGTAGCCTGGTATTGCAGGGGTGCTCTCTGGAGCCTTGAACCAGGTCTCAGTTACTGCACAGATATCGATGTTCTCCATTTTTAGGAGTGCCTCGAGAGAATGCATTTTGAGGTTTAGACTTCTAGCATTGAGTAGCATTATCTTCAGATTTTGCCTGATTGTATCTGTTACAGTGGTGGTTTTGTCCTTTAAACTTTGCCTAAAAAAGGCACTATAGGGGTGGCAAGAGCCTTAGCCAGTAACCTGAATCCCAGGGTTTACTCATTACCTGGGGTTATTATTGTTATCAGGGACTGTTTCCGTACTACTACACAAGTAAGTGGTGGTGGGAGGGGGAGACCAATGCTGATTCAGAGGTTTATGCAACTCACACTTGCACTTTCAATGATACAGTAATATGAGAAGATGTAAGGACAATATTAAAATAACATACACTTTCACTTTTCAATTGTACAGAGATTCACTGGCTACTTCTTTTAAAGGGTCTGAGAAGAATTCAGGCTGGGATTTGCTGCTGGCGGCTCAAAGGGAATGGTGAGCTGTAAAGTGTAGACTAGAGAAGGAAAAAAAGATATATTATAGGCGTTATTAATTAAGAGGTCAGTGGGTAGAGATTGACAGAATACATGCCTGTACAGTGAGAAAAAAATAAACAAGCAGGTAAAACAACTAGAAGATCATTAAGTACAATGATTAGTATAGACCACGTTCTACAATTCAGGGTATAGCATAAATTAGTTTAGACCTGATTCTACAGTTTAGGATAAGGTATAAACAGACGCTGCGTAATGTGAAGTATAAGTGTAAAGTTCAGCATAGCATTGCATTATGTTTGTTCAAACATTTTATATATATAAAACTGCTGCGACACTAAACAAGGTTAGTTTAACAGTGTTCACAAGTGATATTTATTATATTATAAATTTGTGATGTAAGACACTGTAATAAAATAAAAGTAAGACTGCTTGTCTTTATAACTTTGGCTACCTCACCCATTAATATGCAGAATTTATACTAATTAGGTGTTTCTGATTTTTAGTTAGATGTCCCTGATTTTCAGGCTCTCTGTCTCTGAACCTCTCCTCTTGAGGTTGAGGTATTTATTTGCTTATTTTCTATTTACTGACATTTGTATACCAGAAAAGTCTGCTAGGGCAATAAATACCCATTTCCAGTTGAAGCCCTGGGAGAAAATCTCCTGAGAGTTAGATAACATAAATTCTTGGCTAGACTTGTAAGGGCCTCGGTGCCAATAGCCTAGTAACTTCCTATGATCCTATGATCCTAAAAGTAGTATAGATGCAATTAAAAAAGCATATATACATACATACAATTTGACAATGTAATAAATAGGCTACAATGAAACATGAGGAAACACCAGAGATGCAGTAAAAAATAGTAAAAAATGACAACTGAATCCGACAATTAGTATATATAAAAATGTTGGAAGTATATTCTATTATGCTAAGAGATAAAAAAATAATCAAAAAAGGTATGGCACCCCTAAGAATGTGGAGAAGGAAGATAGATAGATAGTATGAGTATGATGAAAGGTTAGTAAGAATATAAATTATTTCTTGATGTTGATCATACAGGAGAAAATGCATGGGCATAGCCGTGAGTAAGTGAGAATTTTTTTGAGAGAGGACTTAAATACAGAGAGGTTAGATATAGTTCTGAGTGAATTTGGGATAGAGTTCTATAGTTTGGCTCTGCAGTGTGAGTATAGACTTTGTCCCATACTTTTTTTTTTTGATTTATATATTTCAAGCAGATTTTTGTCTTGAGAGTGCAGAGGATGAGTTAGGAGATAGATGAAGTACTGAGGTTATAGAAGGTCTGGTAAGAGGTTACACAGTATTTTATGGGTTAGGAGTTGTGTATGGGCTAGTTGATGTGGGAGTTCTAACCAGCTGGGAACAGCAGAACAATAATGAGCTTTATGTGGTAGGTTAGCTACAAATCTGTCTATAATTATAGCATTGCTTGAGTTGTGATTTAAGAGAGATCTGGATGTTAGTCAAAATAGGTGAGCCACAGAGAAGAGAGGGTAAAATACAAAAGAGTAAGCTTGGGTGATTCTACTAGAAGGAGTAAGGATTTTGTTTATTTATTTTGTGCTCTATATAGCAGACCTAGCTTTTGATTAGTTATTTTATGCAGTTTTGTATTTAAAGATCAAACTTTTAAGTTGTCATCTTGTGCCATGTATTGTAGTTGTGGTGGGTTGTCAGATGAACAGATGAGAGATGAGTCATCATCTGAATACTGAAATGAGGTACATAGGTTATTGCTGAAAATGTTAAAGTGCAGTGGACCAAGAATAGAGCCTTGGGAAATAGTGAGAGAAAAGAGCTATTTGATAGATTGATATATCATAGTAGAGTTGGTTTGGAAAGGTCATTTGAGTCCAAAGTTTCTCATATGATACTGTCAATGGCTTTTGAGAGAGCTAGAAAAACAGAACAGCCCAACTTTCCTTGGTCTCTAGCCTTATTAATATTGTCGGAAACGTTGAGGAAAGCAGTAGTGGTGCTATGGCCAGGTCAGAAACCATGTTGTATCGGTTAGGAGATCATTTTGTAAGAGGTACTCAAGCAGTCGCACTTTTCCAGGATCTTAGAAAGGGGGGACGGGATGGCAGTTGTCCTAATGTTAGAGATTTCTGAAGAGTTCCCTCCTTTATGGAGGGGAATAATAAAGATTTTTCCCACAGGCCATGGACATGGGTGTCTTGAATAGGTCTGTTGATGAGAACTGAGAACTGGAATGCAGTAGAGTCTGCAGCTTAAGGGAGATCATCAGCAGAAGAACAGGGTTTCAGTTTCTTTAGTAGCTATGAAAGAGACAAGTTGGAGATTAAACACAGGGATGTCAGTACTAGTAGAGTAAATGGTTGACTAAATGGTTGGGGAGAGCTGGAGGTAAAAGAGGCTATGATGCTGATGAAGGAGATGTTAAAGTTTCTGAAAGGGATAAATCTGATAGGAATTTGGTGAGGAAGGAGAGCCAGGCTGAAGAATTTTTCTTATCCGTGCTCCAGAATGTCTTTGAATTTTTTTGTGATTATGTTGTGGGTCTGTGTAGTAATTTTTTTGTCTAGATAAATGTGCTTATTGGTGAGGTTATACAGCTCCTTGTATAAATGTAAAGCTTGAGATGTTTATCTTTGCACCATTGTTTCCATACTTTGTCAGTTTTTGCATGAGAATTTTAGTTGAATGAGTCAGCCGGGATTTGAGTAGTTTTTACACTTTTATTTCTGGTAGGGGCAAGGTTATTTAAGGTATTCATGAGTATACTGTTGCACTTGTAAATGGCTGCGTCTAGGGGTAGGGTTTTGAGTGGAGGTCAGTTAAAGGATCTTAGTAAATTATTGAGAGTGTCAGGATGAAATTAAGAAATATTTTGGATAGTTCTGTAATGATATTTTTTAGCTGGTGGGTAATTTCTGTCTTGGCAAAAGTATGGTGATGGTCACTAAGGGAATCAGGTAGTATCCCTGAGTTAGCATACTTGCTAGGGTCAGAGACAAGTATCCAATCAAGGATAGAATTTTTATGGTTTGACTTGTTGAGCACAGCAGACCAGGTTAGCTGCTTGAACCCATACAAGTTAAGACTAGCAGTTGGGGAGTTACATGTCACAGACAACTAGTCAGAGTTAATGCCACCCAAACTAATGATTTTAGTAGTAACATTTGTAGTTATCCAGCAAAGAATTTGTCCTAATAAGTTAATATTATTAGCTTGTGGTAAGTAGAGGGCAGCTATGTATAGCTTCTGAAGAGAGATAAGAAAGAAGTTTTGCATTTGGAAGATTGGTATGTTAGTTTTGAGGGGGTAAGAAAATTATACAGTTATTGTATATATATATATATATATATATATATATATATATATATATATATATATATATATATATTGTATATAGTATAGTCTGTCACATTGAATTATATTGTAGCCAGGGGATAGAATTTCAGAATATTTTATATGGGGTTTTAGTCATGTTTTGGTAATGACCATACTATCTGGTGAGTACTGAATAAACCAGGCTTGCAGGTCTGTAATTTTGTTTAGAGTACTATGAATACTAATGGAGGTAAGCAAAACGTTTGCGGGTGTTGTACATGAGTTAGGGGCAGAGCAAGGTGGGATGGATGAGCCTGAGGGGCCTGGGTTGGGATACATGTCACCAAAAAGAGTGATTTTAGAGAAGAATAAATTGGGATTTGTTAGTTTTATAAAGTTAATGAATTTATTCCAGGTTATGTCAAAGTGAACGGAATGGTTAGATGTTTTCTATTTGAGAAGGAGAATAGGTTGGACATTAAATAAATTTGAGGAAATAGTTATGAAGGAGGGTTTGGCCTGTGTACAGGTAGGGTGGTTGGTAGTGTGTCAGTGTGAATAAAGTGAGCGAGTACTGTGGTAGGTAGTAAGGTGACATAAAATGAACAGTAGAGATGTGAAGGTGCACAAGTATAACATGGTAGATAGCGAGGACTATGGAGTAATTAAGGGGATATTATACTTGAACGAAAAAGAAAATATGTTAAAGAACAAGGGAGAGAGGTAAGGGGGATGAGAATATAATTGGTTTCCCATTTTCTTTTTGATAAGTGCTGTAGAATCTTTAACATCCACCTGATCTACCACCAACTTAGTCAGATGAGGGCTTTTGTTTAAACTCTCATTCAAAGGATGGGAGTAGATAGATAGCTAGATTGATAGATAGATAGATAGATAGATAGATAGATAGATAGATAGATAGATAGATAGATAGATAGATAGATAAATAGAAAGATAAAGACACTACTGTGTATGTTAATTGATTTCCATTTTATTGGGTCGCAGCTCACAGCAAATATTTTCAAAGAAACAACTCAATGTGAGCTTTGTCAAGTTACAGTTTCATTGACTAAAATGCTGTCAGGGATTTAATGATCTTCTGTTTAGTCAGCTGTGTTTTTTTTTATTTTGGCAAGTTGTTATATATATCAGGGCGAAGGTGTTGGGTGGATGACATTATTTAGATATTTAGGTTGTTATTTAGATTCATTTATAAGTAGGTCTGGCATCTGCTGGTGATATTTGTGAATGTTTTTGAGTGCCAGTATCTGTGATTGCAGGAAAGTGCATGTAAGTGTGATTTCCTGTATCTTGCACCATGGTGCTATTTTGGAGTTGGCATATATAAGTAGAAGATGGTGTGGAAAGGGTCTATATTAGAATATCGAAAGATGTAAACAGCGAATGTTTAAATGTTGAACTGTATTCAGCGAAAGCTGAAAATATCGAAGCAACAGAAAACCACATTTTTTCCTAGGGAAATAATTTGGTTGTCCTTTTCTGTTGCTTCGGTATTTTCAGCACTGTGGTGGAAAGTTACTGGTTGGGTTCAGGTAAGTGTGCGACTGAGTGTGGATTAGGTTAGTTAGGGTTAGGGTGCGGGTTAGGTATGTGTGCGATTGTGTGGATGTGAGGGTTAGGGCGGGGTAGGTGAGTTATGGTTAGGGCGCGGGTGAGGTGAGTGTGCGATAGTGACGGACCTTAGGGTTAGGGTTTGGGTTAAGGTAAGTGGATAGTTAGTGGTGTGTGTATAGTTTAGTGTAGGGTTAGGTGTAAGATTTTAGGTGTATGTGTGTGGATTGCTGTTTGTTTGGTGTGCTTGTGTTGTGTGTATGTGTTTTGGAATAGCAAATTTTTTCCCTAGGAACAAATTCGCTGTTCTGTATGTTCGTTGTTTACAGTTTTCGCTGAATACAGTTCGACATTTAAACATTCGGTGTTTACATCTTTCGATATTCTAATATAGACCCGCGTGGAAATGCAGGAGGGCTTCCTTACTGCAAAAATACTTTTTCTAATACTTGGACAGATTGTGAGCCAATGTTACTTTTCTGTTTTATTGGATTCTGATCTTTTTGATGTTTGTTTTTCTGACATAAAAAATACATACGTGCATATATGTATATTTTTATATTTATATATACATGTTTACACTTTGGCACTGCATTCCCCCAGTTGAACAGCTTTAATTTTTCTTTTGTCACAGTTTATTAAAACCATGCTAAACAGTACAGAACATGCTGCTGGTGCTGCACTGAGGTGGGCTTTTTCACTTTCCTCACTGTAGTGTGCTAGTGCTTATATATAAGCTGAAGGTGCGTGGTGCGTGACTTCCTCCATATGTGGGGGGGGGGAGTGCAAGGGGATTGCTCTCTTGCAAAAACTATATTTTTTAAAGTTTTTTAGAATTTTGGATCATACTTCATGACATCAAAAAAAAAAAAAGATGAGACATGACTTACTTTTTAATTATTTGATGGAACCCACAAATGCAAAATAAATGCATATAGCATAGATATGTCTCTCTCTCTCTCTCTCTATATATATATATATATATATATATATACATTTATATATATATATATATATAATATGTATATATATCTATATGTATATATATATATATATATATATATATATATATATATATATATATGTCTATATCTACAGATATATAGGTAAATATATATAGACGTAGACAGCTATACACACACACACATACATATATATATATATATATATATATATATATATATATATATATAGCTAGAGACAGAGAGAGAAACAAGGAGACAGGGAGAGAGTAAAGGTTCAAACATTAGCAGAAAACAGTATAGTTACTTTCATGATTAGGACTGGTTTGCAATAACAATACAGCACCACTGTAGTAAAGCCTTTTGTTAAATGCCCAACTTAGCATTTAAATGTCAAAAAGTGGGAAAATTAGGAACTCTGATGTTATTGCAACAAACGTATAGCCTTAAACTGTTGTCAACACCAGGAAATCCAAGCAAGTAATTCAAGTATGCAACATCACTACAGGTTATTTCCCTCAACAGTATTTTTTCCTTGTTCATTCCAGGTCATTTACTAAAAATATGTTGGTCCTCTGGCTAATAATAATAATAATAGTAAGATTGGTGGCAGGACTGTGCTGACATTTTCCCAATGACCCTGCCCTATATTTCATTATTCACATCATTTTGATCCCAGCTAGTACATTGTAATAGAGCTTTTTATATGTATAAAGATCACTAATGAAAAGTCAAAATCTAGGATTATTTTAAGGACACTTTGTTCACAGTCAGTCTCTCTGAAGCTATCATGTCACACATCAGTGTATTCCATCTGTTAACACTCATCACTTGTCTGCATGCTTCCTCCCATTTCATGACATTGCAAATTTTTATATAAAACATACAGATTACAGTAAACCTGGCATGGAATCTAAATGTGTACCACTGATAATCTTCATCAGAGAGACAGTGCTGTGCAAATGAAGGTTGCCATGGCAATGTTTGTCTACCACTGTCAAACACAACAGACTTTTTCCACATAATGAAACATTTGACACCCCCATATTTATGCACATGAATTTGTTATATATTTCATTCCTCTTTTACCACATACATAGATTCTTAGTCCTATGTATGACACCAGATAAAAAATATAAACTAGGGTAACAGAGTATTGTCTGAATGATTAATTATAAAATAACATGTTAAATCTTAAAAAATAAACAGGATGAGGTAGGTGTGAGAGGTGTGAGATAACTACTGAAAATGCTCTTTGGCTGGGGTCAGTTTGTATTTGGCCTTGTACAAGAGACAATCACACAATGTTCCTGACCTATGTGGAATTTGTGGAGCAGTAATAGCATGTCTGCCATCTGGGAATGTACATTCTAATAAAGAGTAAAAGAAACCACTGTTATTATTTCAGGTTAGTGACAATGTGTTTTTTTTTTAAGTTTGTAAACTATTTGGAAATTTTGCAAGTGTGCCTTGTATAAATGATTGGTGGTGATGTTTTGTGTAAGCGTGTGTGTTTGTGTGTGTGTGTGTGTGTGTGTGTGTGTGTGTGTGTGTGTGTGTGTGTGTGTGTGTGTGTGTGTGCGTGTGTGTGTGTGTGTGTGTGTGTGTGTGTGTGTGTGTGTGTGTGTGTGTGTGTGTGTGTGTGTGTGTGTGTGTGCACGCACATGTGCGTGTTGGGGGCTGGTGAGTAACACTTGCACAAGGTTTTCTGACGTGAAGCAGGTATTCACCAGCATAATCTAAACTACAGACGTAAAAGATTTCAAACTTTTCTCTTTAAAACAGGATCTAGCCTTAATATAGTTAATGTCTTAAACTTTGGCTGTGAAGCCAGTAACAGTTATGTTGAGGGTCCATGGTCTTGTTTTTCCTCTAATAACTTTGAAATAGATGAGTACATTGTATATGATGTATATTCTTATACTAGAAACTCACACACACACACACACACACACACACACACACACACACACACACACACACACACACACACACACACCTGCATAAAGCATAAGCGGTATTTGAGTATGGAACGTATCAGGTTTTGCACTGTTCTCTGTAAGTAATACTGTCTTCCCTTGGTATGCTTATGCTTACATTTTTTGTTAGCACCAGTGGTAGTTCTTTGCTTTTTTTTTGTTTTGTTTTGTTTCTTAAAAAACTACAGCCACTGATGTTTGAGTGAAACAGGCAATGAAGTGGAAAAACTGTGTAGGTGTACAATGGCCTTAACCCTTCCTGTACAGATCTGACCACAGCAAACAGAAATAGCAGAGAGAAAGGTCATTGTCATAGATGCAGGTTAACGCATAGTAATCTGGTTGCAGCCAACGGAAAAAATGAAAAAGTAATGAAATCTTTTCTATTTATAGCAGCACATCATCACTTGATAACCCAATACTACCTCTTAGCACAAGCACCCCTTGCATTATTTATGGTATCCATAAGACATGAAACTGGACATCTCATACAGTATTCTGTAAAAACATCTGTCTTCAGTATCCTTCATTAGCTGTTGTCCACCCCTTCTGCATTCAGCAGTCACACATTCATTAACAACATTGTCAAAATGAACTTTTTGTAGAAACCGTGTAATGCTTTATTCACATTAGGTGAATGGTCACCTAACTTGCTTGTGTAGCATTGGCATGGTGAATGAGGCTTGATAATACAGATATGATTTGGATAAATTGATGAGGCTTATCAACCATGTTACATAGATCATTATCTCTGGACTACTGCCTAATCTTAAGGAATAAGATTACAACTAAACTATAAAATAGTATTTTACTCTTCCCTTGATATCTGAGCACTGCATCTATGCTTAGAACTCAAACTAAAACTGGGGATAGGACATTTGTAAGGCTTGCTATTAAGCTTTGGAATTACCTACCAATATAAGCAAGAGAGCAAACTGTTTTTTTTTTTTTAAAAATCACGGTTTTATTTTTAGAAGGGAATTGGTCTTGTGAAATCACATGATGTTCATTTAATTGAGTGGCACTATGAGAAATAGTATGCATTCTATATATCTTAATTTTGTGGTTCTTATGTTTCCGTGCTGTTTCATTTTAAAATAATCTTTGATAGATTTCTTTATGGCATTTGCATTATATCTGTCCTCTTAGGTAAGTTTTTTTTTTAATTTTGTTCATCTACTTTAGCTGTATTGTTAAGATATACACAAGTCATTGCTTGTAAAGGGTCTATATTACAAGATTGAATGCTTAGGTGATCGAACACCTAAACATTGAACCTGTAATAGCGAAAGCAAAAAACAGCGAATGGACGATTTAATGCAAGGAAATATTTCCCTTGGCTGTTTGCCGGATTTTGCCGTTTTGCCTACTGTAGAGCAATCTCGGAGTTGGTATATTTAGTTAGGGGGCAGTGGGAGGCACAGCCCCCCATGTCAGGGGATGTGGGGGGCAAAGCCCCCCACTTAGTTGGGGTGTAAAGTTATTTTTTTTCCATGGCCGACCGATGTTTTTCTGCGCCATTCGACTTTTTGGGTTTGATATTACAAGTTCGATGTTTAGGTGTTCAATCACCTAAGCATTTGATCTTGTAATATAGATGGACTGTAAATGGTCTTTGGAGCCATTTCACATAAAAACCTAACAAAATACTAATTTACAGCAGTAAAAACAAGTGTGTGGTATACGACTGGCAGGATCTATTTTACAAGATCAACTTTTTACAAAGTCTGATTTCACATGATCAAATTGATTTGATTGACTGTTTAAAAAGTAAAACATCCAGAAAACAGTGCGAACAGTGTTTTTGCAAGGGGCAACCCCCCCACCCTCCATCCCCTGCTAACTATATTTATTGACGCTGAGATTGCACCACAGTGGGGAAAAGGTCACATTCCCCTACCCCAACTGTACCACATTTTCAGTACAATTTGTTTGACTTTTTAAACAGTTGATTACATGGCCTTGATCGTGTGAAATTCAACTTTTTAAAATGCTGATTGTGTACTGGCATGAAGAGAGGACACCTGTTATGTCAGGTAATAGGAAATTTATGTTATTGTTCTATTTGTTTTGTTTGCATGTAATAACTGAGGAGAAGATCATGGGTCAGTAGTGACTGAAGTATCACTGTCATGTCATTGATACCCACCTATACATTCCATTTGTCTTTTTGATGGCTGCTGTTTATGTCACGCTGCATAACTACTCAGTGGACAGCACAGTACTGATCTCTATCTGAGACTCACTTGAACAAGAGCAGCAATGAAGCAATGTTTCTGGGTCACAAATGGACAACAGCTGCTGGGGCATGAAGATATAACTGTGGCCTTCTCAGTTTTCAATAGAAGTTTTAAGGCCATTGAGACAGACAGCTGATATCACACTCAGATGTTAGCAGAACTGTAGACGGACTTTTCCCATGTAAGGAGCATTAGTCAGATTAGCTGTTATATACCCACAGTCACTTTAATGAAACTTGATTACTGTAGGTCCCTGTAATTTAGGGAAAGTGGGTGCTCATTATTCCCCCTTGAAGCCACACAGAACTCAACAAACAACAATGCTCTAAATGAGAGCTGTCTGAAATACCAAAGTTATAACTGAGAAGTCAAGACATTTAAAAGATTAATTATTATTGGTCACATGCTGTTTTACAGGATAACTATCAGATCTGATATTATGAGTCTTGACACTTTAAAAAATAAACTGTCATTCAAATAAAAAAAAAACAGTACATTTTGAAACTCACTGTCTGACATTTAAAGCATTTTTTTAAAAAGAGTTTCACACCTGTACCTCTAAACTAGATGGCTGTGTCCCACAGCAATGGTAATTACATATGCTGACTCCAGGATCACCGTATCTCAAAACTGGGTGAGTACTCTAGGATACTGCAGTGTTGGATTTGGTATGTATTACTTCACATTCTCACTTGCAGTTTGTTATCCCAAGGGTTACAGTTATACTCCATGGAATAATGATTTTTTTAAACAGATATAAATCCTAAGTTTAAATGAACTTGCCTAAGGAAAGGTTGAATACCAGAAATTATACAAGGACTGGCCATTGATATTCAAAAACGACCGCGCTGATTGGCCAGCCCAACCAGCGTGCCCATTGTAAATCTGAGAATATATCAATGGAAAAAGGTCCAGTCACCTGGACTTTTTCCTGTTAGTATGTCTCGTATTTTTTTTATTTTTCTTTCTTTTTTTGAATGAAAAAAAAAAATGGAAGACTTGAAGCAAACAAGGGAGACAGCTCAGACAAAAATAAAAGGATAATCAGGTACGTTCTGCAAAACTTCAAAAACTTACCTGATTTTTATTTTGTCTGTCCCAACTCTCCCGAATGTAAAAAGTCTCCCAGATTCTTTTTTATATTAAATAAAAAAAAAACGAAAAAGATGCAACGGAAATCTTCCTTTCTCTGTTGCTACCTCTGCACAGCACTGATGTACTGCGTACGTGTGGGAACACAAGTCCCATATGCATGCGCAGTACATCAAAATAAGCCCCAGGATACCTGCAAAACATGCAAGGGCAGCACGGATGCATTATACAATGACATTATTTAAGAAAAGTAAGTATTTTCTTTCTTAAATAATGTCATTGTATAATAGCAATAACCCACGGCTGGGTGTGGGAAATGCTAGATTTACCCACTGTTAGCTTTGTTTGGTCACTCGGCTTTTGCCCTTGTGACCAAACCACACCAACCATGGGTAAATCCAGCATTACCCACACCCAGCCGTGGGTTGTTGCTTAAGTATTTACTTGGCTTTTACTTTTTTAATAAATATATTTCCACAGGTCAGTGTTGCCAGTTCATTTTGTTTTAAGCAGCTGGACATCCCTTTGGGGGCTATATCAAATTATCAAATCATTGTGAGGCAGATGGTGTTCTTTGTCTTACCTGTTTCTAAAGTGTTAGGGCATATCTTTATGTAACAACACAGTGGAACAGATGTTAGAACTGCTGCCTTATACCATTTCTGTCTTCAGTTCAGTCCTTGGTTGCACACTTCAGGGTAATGTCTATATGTCCTCACTTTGCTCATACAGGTTCTCACCTGCAGGTCCAGTTTCCTTCCATGTTACTGTAAGTGAACTGGCAATCTTCTAAGTTGCCTATAGGTGTGTGTGTGTGTGTGTGTGTATAGTTTACTACTGAAATCTCAAAACAGATGCTGTCGAGTGATCATGTCATAGAAAAAATACTGAAAATAAAAACATAATTCAGGCAATAATAACGAAACAGGTAATGTCGACCCATCCCATTTGACAAAGGCGACATTACCCAACTTACCTTGCCTTCCAGTCACTCCCAAGTAATGTTTTGTAGGGATGCAAGCTAGGGTTGCCACCTTTTCAAATGCCCAAAGTGGGACTTTTTTTTGTAGAAATGTGAGATTTTGGAGGACAGAACATACCCACGGCCAGTGCAAAGGACAAAACTTCACTTTTTTACCAAAATAAAAGCTTACTTTTGCAGCATTTGAGTTGGTTATGCTATTTCATATAATATTTATGTGTTCCAGATACAAAATAACTGTTTTATGCAACTATTAAAGAAAATGTAAGAAATATATTTTGTCTTAAAATCTCAGGACATTTGCTATTTTTTATGTTTTCTCACAGGACACAATTGCTCAAAGTGGGACTACCCCTCACAAAGATGGACAGGTGGTATCCACAGGGCAAGCCCCCCTGCACCTCCATGTGGGGGGCTGTGACCCCCCCGCTAACTATATATATATATATATATATATATATATATATATATATATATATATACAAACTCCGAGATCTCACTACAGTGAGGAAATGGGTACATTTCCCAATCCCCATTGTACCGCAATCTCCAGATAGAACGTTGACCTCACAACATTGATTGCACACTAGCATTCGCTGTTGTGGAGTTGACCATTTTCGGTTTGACCTTCTGTGAACTGGAAATTAGCCTTTCGGCCATTCCCAGTTCATGTGAATGCCATCCGACATTTCAATAGTAAACCGTGTGTGTGTGTGTGTGTGTGTGTGTGTGTGTGTGTGTGTGTGTGTGTGTGTGTGTGTGTGTGCGCACGTGTACGCATGTGCATTCTCCAATAGGCTGACATTCTGTCCAGGAATTTTTTTGTCTTGTGCTCAGTGAGTAACAGGAAAAGTCCCTTTGACCATGAACTAAATAAAACAGGTGACATTTGAACTTATGTGACAGGTCATCATGTTGCACATGTCTGTGACAACTTCTGAATTAATGAGGTGAGAGCTGACATCCTCTTTAGTAATCATATAGTAATCCTCATGGTTGGCAAACTAGACTGTTTTAGCAAGCTTTCTTAACCTAGGAAGATTCACAAGGCACAACTGCCTGTTTTCAGTGGTGACTCAGGAGTTTTAATTTGAAAATGTGAATTGGATCTAGGACAGAAAAGTAACATTTCATCCCTGAATCACAAAATAACAATCACAAAATAGCAAATATATAAATCTAAAACTTCTTTTGTGCAGAGAGGTGGGGAATAGCTCCATGTAACTCCATACGGAATGTTGCACTCTTACACCCTCTGCTGAATTTCCATCCCCTATGTTTCATGAAGTTGGTGGTATCTCATATAAATTACTTAGCTGTGCTCAGCAAGCAGTTGGAGTCTGAGAGAATAGGACATGTGACAGAGTTAAATTAAACACAGCCCACTGCCTTAAAGTTCTAGTGGAAATTGACAGTTCGGCTGGGCCACTTACTGGCTGGTTAACTCTCCTCACTGGAAAATGTTCTGCCCGGCAAAATAAACTCTAATACTTTTTACTTCATTTATGTCTGAATGAGAAGAGCCACCAAGTAAAGGGAAACCATCTTTGCGCCTAAATGGCTGTTACCAAGCAGCCCTATTTATTCCCACAGAATTCTCCCTGTGCTTATCTGCCTAGTGAAATATTATATTCTTGAGCATTATGAAATTGCAAATGGAGAAGAATTGTGAAAATGCAAAATTTTCCTGCTTAGAAAATAAAAATTCCAAAACATTTTGCAAAGTACTTTATGCACCGTAGTGTGGAAGATATTATCTGATGGGGCATCTCTCACAACATACAAATCACTGTTGTGGAAAATCTGTTTCTGCACAAGGCTACCTTTCTGCAATTCACACTTGTGGTTCCTTTAAAAGTTGTAGGCAATTAAGAAGATTGTGGTTCTTTTAGAAAGGTATTTTTTAAGAGCCATCTGCAAAGGTAATGATTTGAATTGGTAAACAGGTCTCAGACAAACTGTTGCTTCATTTATGTGGTTACAGTAAATTACATTTTATTTTTGGGGACATTATAACATAATATTGTACTACACATTTCTGGGATTTTTGAACTCTGAAACTACTGCAATCATTTCAGGAATTGCACAAGGGCGGCAATAACTCAGACATTACAAACTTTCGTCCTATAGCCATTCTCTCCCCAATCTCTAAAATACTTGATAAATGTATCCACACAGCTCCTAAATCACTTAGTAAAACACCAATTACTTTCTTCCACTCAACATGGCTTCAGGCCCGGCCATAGCACCAACACTGCACTTATTTCCTTTATACATACAGTTAATAAAGCTCATGATGCTGGCTCCTTAGTCTCAGCTGTCTTTCTCAATCTTTCTAAGGCATTCAACACCATTTCACATTCTCTACTAATTACCAACCTCTCTAACCTAGGATTACCCCCCCCCCCCACCCTTCAATGGTTTACCAACTACCTCAATAACAGGCAGCAATCCACCAAATGGCAACACTCCTCCTCCTCTCCTTTCATCCCTACAAATACAGGTGTTCCCCAGGGTTCAGTACTGGGTCCCCTCCTTTTCAGCACATTCGTCAACAACTTCCATCAAACTCTAACAGATAGTTCAATCATCTAATATGCTGATGACTCAACAATAATCTGCTCCTCAAAATCTCTCACCAAATTACAGCATCTACCCCAAGAAGCATTCAACTCTACTGAGGACTGGATGTCCAAGAATCACCTAACTCTTAACCCCAATAAAACTAAATTCCTATTATTTACCCCCTCGAAAATTAGCCATACCGATAAATCTCTATTACTGTCACTTCCCAAAACAATACTGTCTTAAAAGTTGTCTCTAGTACAAAATTGCTAGGAGTCATTATCGATGACTATTTAACTTTTAACCTTCATATCCACAATAACATCAAGAAGACACATCAAAAGCTTGGTGCCCTATACAGGCACAAGTACTTCCTCAGCCTCTCTACTAAAAGGGCCCTAGCCTCTTCATTTCTTCTCCCTACTATGCTGTATGGTGGCCCCATCTTCACCAACCTACAATCATCCCATAAAAGTAAGCTTGACTCCTGCTACAATAAAATCGCCAAATTTGCTACAAACTCCAAATACTCTGTACACCACTGCTCCTCACTGCATCATCTCAATTGGCTAGAATCTCCCCACCACCTTACTAACCTACAATTAACCACAGCCCACAAGTTAATCTTCCAACCAGAAAGCTGCCCTTCCCTGTCATCCATACTGACCACATACCATCCTACTCGCCACCTCAGGTCAGAAAACAAAATGCTGCTGTCTAGAGAGAAACCCAAACTCTCAGCTGGCAAAATGCTATATTCCTATGCCGTCTCCAAGCTGTGGAACGCGCTTCCTGCCTCTCTCAGAATTATCAGCAATCCTGCCTTCTTCAAAAAGTCCTTAAAAGTGCATCTGCTCTCTCACTGGATATGCTCCTGTACCCCACCAAACACCCAAACACCTGATATCCCACTCTAGAGCCTATCACTATCAACCTTTTTTGGTATTCTCTGCAACTCGCGTCTGTTACCTTCCTGTTTCCCTCTCCCACCTGCTTCATACTTCTAACTCATTCTTTTTTCTCTTGCTTTGTACCTGTATATACATACATACACACACATATATATATATATATACTCCTTTGCTTCTAGCCCCACACTACTATATACCTTTACTCTTGCCATAACCCACATACTTCTGCATCCTTCTTTCCTGCTCACAGCTGACTTCTGTTTACTTTGTCATATCTACTATCACATCATCACACTTTACCTCTTCTACTATCACTTTCTTCCATGTGATATTGACCTCATTACGTTCATCCAATGTACTACCTTTTCTCTCTAACAGACTAAGACCTTTGTTTGTAGTTAATGTGCTTATAGTTAATGTGCATTTTCTCTGTTACACATATGCTTTTTACACTTGCTTTGTAAGCAAATATTCTATGTATTAACATTGTTTCATCTGTATTTTATTGTCTCTTGTATGTAATATTGTGGTGCTTTGTAATACTGTGGAGCTTTTCTCCCCGGGCCTCCACTGAAAATGGGCTCTTCATAGGCCCAGTGGACTTTCCCGGTCAACAAATGCAATAAATAAATAAATAAACTGCATAAAGAAATGCTGATTTATTAGCAGATAGTCAGTACTGGGCATAAAGTCAGCCGACTGTTTTGGACACTGCAAACACACGACTCCATGATATTCAAATACTTCAATACTCTCACTTTCAGACTCCATCTAGCTTAGGCTTTAAAGGCATGAGCCCTAGGTGCCTCATTTACTTCTGCTCAGTAGCTGTTTCATACATCTACTCTTTTTCCATTAAAAAAGAAATCCTCACAACTCTTTATAAATTTTATTCTTCTACCTTTTGTAAACATTACATTAAAAATGCTTTTGTAGCAAAAGCATAATAGAACTTATCAAACTTGAACTCACAGACAACAGAGAGGGGAAATCATTTTTTCTTAAGTCTTTCTTCTAAAGCAAATTACTTAGTTTGACAAAGCAGATCCCTTCTTACTGGCACAATATGGCACAATGGAGTATTACAGATTTAGCTTTTGGAGACTTAAAGATAGTAAAGCTTAACTGACAGACTATATTTTTATGCAACAGTTTTGCATAAAGAAAAATCTTGAGTCCCTGTATAAGTTATTTTAGTCATATTTTAATGTTGGATTTCAGCTTACACATTAATGCAAAGATTCATAGCATTTCAAGGTGAAGATTATACCCTTTGTTCAGCCTATTTAGTTGTTGACATGGTATATGGAGATTCAGACATTAATACTGTTTTGTAAACTTTTACAGACAGTTATCCCTGGGGTGTCCACAGAATAGATGTCATACAAATGAGGTATGCTTAGAAACACAGTAGTGGAGCTTGACATAGGGAAGAACCTGTTTTGCCATGTGGCCTGTTCATTTTCCCACATATTGGCTAGGCAAAAGTTTACAGTCAGTCATCCACCACATTCTTTCCATACCTTGTTTGCTCTCTGCAGTCTTGAAGTACCTCACCAGTTTTTCCGCATCATCATTTTAGTAAAGCTGTTATGTGTCGACTAACTTCAGTGTAAAATCATAAATAAAAAGTAAAAAAAATAAATAAATAATAAAGATCATTGAATTGTCCTGGTGTTGTCTATCATTTATTTTCAGAGTTTATACTGTTGTTTTTTTGCTTTTGCTGTTTTTTAAGATGCTGTTCTTCTGGAGTTTGCAGATTACATTAAATTGTTTCTTTATTGTACTTGCTAACCCTTGCTTTTTTAGCAGCACATGCTATTTTTTTTTAATATCCCTCTATACTCTAGATACCTGTGGCTGCTTGTGCAGTTGCTGTGGTATTTTACTTATCCTTTTCAGAACTGCCCCACAGTCTCTCTCGCTCTCTCTCTCTCTCTGTCCTTTCACAGACACTGACCTTCAGACCAGAATGTTCTACTTCAGATGGATGAGCTGTTTACATTGACGGATCATGAAATCATTTTTTCTGCTTCCATGTTTAGTATTCAGTCAGCAGTTCTTCTATTTTCTTACTCTGCTACCTTTTGTAATTTATTTGTTAATTGTATAAAACACACTAGACATGACAGCCTCCATTCCAGGGCAGTGGTGTGTTTAGGGGACACTTAGTATAAAATTGGAGACCAAGAGAATTGAACCCAGGACTACAGTATGAAGTTTAATAGTAGTAGATAGCTTTAACGCACTGCAGCGAGAGGCAAAACTACCTTTAAGAATTGGACAACTTTGTTGCTGCTCCTACTTTTCCTCTTATTGGTCATTCACCTTTAGGTTTAATGCTTGCAGTAAGTTTACTTTGCCCAGTCCATAGCAAATCAAAAATGCCAAACTTCTGATCATTCTGTTAACAATGTCAAGTCCCTTGTCCTTGCTTTCTCCACCTCATGTTATGTATCAACACTGTGATGAACCTATGTTTCTTGTATGAAACATGCATGTATTCTTTGCATATCTTTAGTGCCACTAATGACATTATGAAACAGGTGAATCAGACCCCATACCTGTTATGTATGCTTCAGTGAACCGCACATCTAAGTTTCCTTCCATCAGAAATGACCGAGTTTACCATTACTCTCTGTGTCCAGTTGTAAATTCATATTTACTGCAGGCTATCACTGCAGAACTAATTCCTTAGGTATCAAATTATTTATTAATTCTTTGGGTTTTACTATGAAAAATCATATGCTTAAATCTAGTTGGTCAATATCCGTGATGTTTTCTTGTTTTACCACTTTGACCATTCAGACAAATAACTATTAATTAGGACTTCCTTCCTCTGGCAATGTTGAATTCTACTGACTAAAACTGCTTCAGATCCTGCCCAGTATAGTTGTTAGGAATTGCACAAGTCATGTGATGGTGGTATTACTGAATTTGTGTCACCATTTGCACTAGACTACCCTCCCAGTGAATTAACTGTTGTGTCAGCATGATTTCTCCCTATTAATCTGTCTTTGTTTCATCAGTTGTACTTATTACTTATTGTAGCTATTGTGGCTGGCATATTTTTAAAATGCTTGTGGTTTATTAAGTAAGTTTGTTCTTATCCGTTGCACAAATTGCATTGGTTTAGACTTCCTTGTAATATATTCACAATGATGTATTTTCTTATACTCATTTAACTCTTTGCTTTGCCTTGTGCGTCACCCATGGCAGTTTATGGTCTTCATAGGCACTCCACCCACATGGTTTCCAATCATATAAACAAGATTTGGATAAAATTTGCATCTAATTGTGAAACCACACAACTCTGCTTCTTATGTCTTACAAAGCATTAGCATTCTGCATCTGTCCATCCCCATTCTTTGTTTGTCTTACTGTTTTCCCTGTGATTATTTATTTATGTAATATCTTTAGCCCTGTTATTGCCAGTGAGCTAACGGTTCCTTTAATGAGACGAGCTCCTTATTAGAATATTTTAGTTATCATAACCAGTATGTGTCTTGGGCATGAGAACAGAGATAAGTATGTAGACAAAGCCATGTGGGTATGAGGACAACATACACACTGCACCTGGATGCTATTTGGAGACAAGAATTGAACCATGGACCCCGGTGATGAAAAGCAGTAGCACTAACTTCTCCACCAGTTTGTCTTCCCAGTGCATTATGTGTAGTGTATTACAAAGGTTTTATTAATGGTATCTCAGGTTTTTGTCTTATTTTGATACAAATTCTATTTGCTTGACTTCTGTTATGCTTCATTGCCCATCTGCTTTTAGAATTCTTTTAGAGCACTTTCTCCAGAGGAATCATATTGATTGCTGTTGCTTAGGCTGATTCTGTTGATCAGAGCTGGTACCATTGCATTCTGTTTCTGTGTGAGTAACATACCTTTCAACATCTTAGAGCAAGAAATCTGTACAAAGCCATCAATAATGAGGAGACAAAGGCCCAAACAGAGGGACAATTTTTAAACATGGCTCTTACAAACATAGAAATTTGATAGAATAACAGGTTTTGCATTAGCATGAATTTTCTGAAGGGTTTGAAGTTTGAAACTCAAATGTCTATAATTATTTTCTGACTTTAAACCCTGAATGATTTGCTAGTGATTTTCCAGAAAACCACAATTTTATGAGAAATGGACCAGAAATGTGAGGCAAAAATCTGAACATTCTGCAAAAATCTGTACAGTTGAGAGGTATGGAGTAATAAGTAGAACAGAATTTATGTGGCATCTCTGATCATCAGCTGCCACGTTATCCTTGCCCTGTCTGTCATTAGTAAGCCTAACTATTTATTTTCTTTCCATCTTTTGATTCTGTTTTGTGTTGCTGTAAACGTTATTGTTTTCTCTTCACAAATAAAAATCTGGAGATGGGTAGTGTTTCTGCAGCTGTCGAAGTTTTCAGAAAGAAAAGCAACATTTTCTGATGCTGCTTCTGAAGTTATTTAAGCACTTCTTCCCCTGGAGTTATAGGTAGAGTGCATGTGTGAAGTTCTACTATGAAATGCCGACTTCTTGAAAACCGATGAGCTGAAAGGACTAAAAGATGAAAAAAAATAGGCCCAAAACCTGAAGGCTGAAAAAGTTATTTTCAATTGCTTTTTGCAGGAGGGCAAGCTTCCCCTGCACCCTGATATGGGGAGCACACACCTTGAACTTATATATACTAACTCCACAGTTACACCAGCTTGAAGAAGGGAGACATTTCCCAAAACAAGTGAATTACTGCTGGGGCAAAACTAGAAACTGCACCAGCAATGATTTCTTATGGAAAATAGTATTTGGCATTATGCCTTTCACCTTTTTTTTTTCTTTGTGCTGCTGACACTGGAGCAGTTTCACATCAAGCAGCTGTAGGGAAGCACACAAGAGTACCTCCATTTGCCATATAAACTGCTTGTATTTTCTGTTGAATGAGAGACTACAGAGCTACCTACAAATGAAACAATTTAATTATTTTCATGTTAAATTTCTAGGAGTGATAATAAGATAAACACTTTAAGAAAGGACTTGGGAGAATCATGCTTTCATATGCAGAGTCTTTTGGTGGGATTTCAGCTGCACATTATATCACAGTTGTTTTCCTTTATGGTTTAGATGAGTTTTCCTCAGTTTGTGTACTTGTTGCTTTATCTAGTCTTTTCACGTTTAACTCCAGAGTGAGATAACTTCAATTTTTATGAATTTTTTCTTACTACTTCATTGCTTTGTGTTTTCTACTAAGTTTTTCTGCATCCTGTTTTGAAAATTATGGATTTCTTTTCCTTGTCTGTGTTACACATTTGTTTCACATAATGGCATATTACATTACATTTGCAATATCCATTTGTATGTTTTCCCTTTTCTTCCTCTCCTTTCAAGTTTGCTAACGCTTTTCTGGTGCATATTTTAATTTGATGAAGGCTTATTTTCAATTAATGAATCACAGAAATTGAACCATTTTTTTCTGTATCTTTTTAATACTAAATTATGCCAAGAAACCTAAGTTAATTACAGAAGACAACAGAGAAGTAATATTCCACATTTTATTATCCAAAAATTGAGAGCTTTCATCCTGGTACAAGGGACTTCATCAGAATGACTAAACACATAAAATCACCCTCTTTTATACAGCTCAACAAGTCATGATAATTACCAATTACACTCAAGTAATTAACAAAGAATTTTCTTTTTAAGTGGTAAAACATTTACTTCACTCAACCTTTCCACACATAAGAAATGCTTCCAGCTAAAATATGTAAATCCAAAGTTACATGATAGCATCTTACACAAAACATTTTAAAAAAAAACATTGACAGTAAAACATTAAAATCCTGTCACATAAAATAAGCTGCTTTAAGTCTCAAAACACAACTAAGAGACCCTTGTTCATTGAGTCCTGGGGGTTCCGAAGCATTTGTTCTAATCTGCCATTTAACTTCTTTGTACTGCAAAAAATCATCAGCTGCCCCCCCCCCCGGGCCCCAAATCAACATGGTCAATAGCAAAAAACTTAAAGTGATGGTGCGGATATTTTATGTGCTTATATAAGGCATTCCTATCATCTTGTACCTGAATGTCATATTATGTTGATATATTCTGTTTCTCAGAACCCTTTCTGTTTTTCCTACATAATATCCCTCACACAATTGACATAAAGCAATGTAAACTACACCTTTTGTAAAACAATAATATTTATATGTAGACTTTATGGTTCCAGAGTTCTTATTTCAAAAACTGTCACCCTCTAATATTATTTACACTGGGAATAGTGCCCGCATTTTATCATAGGTTCCTTCTCAAAACTAGAGTTCCCCCTCTCAAGCAGCATTTTGAAACTAACATCCTTTTTTGTATACAATTCTCGGTTTTCCACCTACTATTCCAAGATGTTCTTGATCTAATTTGAATAAGTCCCAGTTTCTCTGTATAATATCCTGGATATCATAAAACTGAAGGTTGAATGGAAGGATTAATGCTGTCTGAAAACACGTGTCTATAACAGAATAGGGCTGCCCACCAATAGTTGTACTCATCCCTAACAATGGTGTAAATACTCCTGCTTGCCCTTTTATTTTAACCTCCAAAGAGACCCCTGGATAAAATCCTCAGAAACCATTCTAGCCAACTTTACATATTGTCCCTTCACCAGAGATTTTTTTCTGATGAAATGGATGCCAGATAGCAAAATGCAACAAAGAATTTGAGCAGGTTGGCTTCCTATACAAAGAGGATTGAAACTGATGAACACAATTGTTCTTAAAATACTGACATCCAGATAATTAACTCTGTCCATATTAACTACCATAGTAAACTTCAAAAACTGGGTAATTAAATTTAAATATTGATGGAAGTCTCTCAACTTTTCAAAACTGCTCTGCCAGAAAATCACAATGTCATCTGAATAACGCCCATATAGGGCCCAATAGTTGCTGTACTGGGAGGGGAAAACAAATAGTTCTTGGCATTGGGCTAGTACAATGTTAACAAAGATGGGGGCACAAATGGCCCCCATAACTTGTATGTCTTTAATACTAAACTATGCCTAAAGAAAATGAATGCAGTATTTTGTGCCATTCAGAAGGCTTGCTGTTTCTTAGCTGCCTTACTCTTTCAGACCTAAGGGCTAAAAGCAGATTTTCAATTTGCATAGGGGTGCTGTCACACTGCACTCTATGATGATTTGCATGAGTAATGAACTGTAACAGGGCAGAAATGACAATATTTTACAGCACATCCAAGAAAAGTCTAAGCATGGTTCTAAAAATGTACATCATCCAGTCTATCCACTTCAACCTCAGGGATAGTTAGCCACATGCAGCATTTGATCTAAACCTTTAAAATACTCACAGGTTATAAAAGTCCTCCCATATCCCCCATAATGCACCACACTCCCCCCTCTGTCAAGATCTCACTTCTTTCTTTTTGAGTGCAGTATTGGGAGGCACTCAGGCTCAGTTAGCAGTATTTTGGGGTTCTGTTTTATGGAATTAAAGTATATTTGAATCAATTTCCCTAGCTTATAGATCAGATCTTTATTTGTAATGCCATGTATAGATATGTAGTTGTGGTTTATCTGTAATAGCTAGCTAGTTAGTTAATAACTGTGAGACAGTGCTTTCTTCTCTAGTCACCATCATATTAACAGGTGGTACATTTCTTTACAGCAGGATTGTGCCATTGTTTGGTTTTGTACTGCAGTTTGGCGGTTAGTTTTGTAGTTATCTAGTTACAGCTATGTGCTAGATAAGGATAAGGCCTCAGAATTTATTTATTGTATTTATTTATTAATTTATTGACTTCTGTTTACCAGAAAATTTTGACTGGGTCATAGGTACCCATTTTTAGTGGAAGCCCAGGGAGAAAAGCTCCAATAAAAACATAAATTACAAGACATAAATCACTTACATAGTAAGAGATTATATAACAGTAGTAATCTAATGATTGTAGTGAATTAAGAATACATTCCATTAGGATAAAATAAGCAGTATATAAGAAAAAATATAAGATGCAAACTGTGAGTATTACTTTATGCAGTCAAATCATAGCTTAAATTGAATTTTTCAAATTGGATTGTTTCTAAAGATATATTTGGGTAGGGTGAGAAATTTGTAGGCATAGACTCAGAGGTATAAATCTCACAGCAAGAGGCTGTCCAGTTTAATTCTCAGCCTGGGTCCCTTTTGTGCTGAGCCTGCATGTCCTCCCTGTGTTTGCGTGGGTTTCCTCCTGGTGCTCCGGTTTCCTCCCACCTTCCCGAGACATGCTGCAGGTGGATCGGACACTCTAAAATGGCCCTTGATGTGAGTGTGTGCATGTGTGTGTGTGTGTCTTCTGAGTAAGGCTGGGTGCTGGGCTGGCACCTTGACACCGTAAAACTCTACTGCCACTCATTCTGCGAACCAATGATCTGTTGTGATGACCCCTAATAGGAGCAGATGAAAGGAGAAGAAGACAAGACTCACAGGTATAGTACATGATTGTATAGAATGTAGAGGTAGCTGTAAGTTCAGCCCGAAAAGACTTGTTGAGGGGAAATATTTAAGTTCAGAAGGCAAGGAAGAGGGATGATAAGAGAGCATAGGTCAGAGGTAGTGAGCTGCAACTAGAGATGATTCTGACAGAGTTCCAGGTGCAGTTACAAGACTCCACCACAGGACACCCTCTTGCTTTGCACTGTGTATCTGGGGTTGGATTATCTTGTTGCCAACTATGATATATGTGAAAATGTTTGTTTAAGGACCTTACAGGAAGGAAGAAACAAGTTGATTTTGAAGGACTTGCTACCATCTGATGCCACTGGGTCTAAACCTAAGAAGGAAAGGATAAAATGAAATATGAGGATTGGAAGGATTGCAAAGAGTCATGTAGGTCTTCCCCTCCTATGGATGAAATCCCACGGATGGAGATTTCCTCACCCATATATTTGCAACTGAATTCTCAAGATCAAGCAGTGACCTCTGGGGTCTCTGACCTGATTTATTCTAATAGGCACCGTATTCCCTCTAACAGAGTTCCATCTTTGGTCTCTAAAGCACCAGTTTTACATCAAACTACTAGTGCCATTACTACAAGTAATATGGCATCTGAACTGTTAAATAAATCCCAAAGGACATGCGCTGGTGATTCAGTTGTTGATCTTGATGAGTTTACAATGATGCCTGCTGAAACTACAGCAAATATTCAAAATACTAGAAAAGGAAAAGGAAATAATAAGATAGAACTATCCCAAATGAATCGGGCGTATACTGACGATATAAACGATGATGAGAATCAAGTAAAGGTAGCAGAGGAAGACGCCGACAAAGAGACGGGAATGCAGAATCAACCACACTGACTCAGATGGGACCCAGAAACTTCAAAAAGGTACCACCAACTACCCGCTGCAAAAAGAACTGATTCGTTTTGGGCATACTATTGTAAATTTACTTAGTGCAAAATTTACTGAAGCTGAGTCAAAATTATTGGATAAAGTGTTATCCTTTGTCCAGTCTGTAGATTAGTGAATGCTAGACTGAACTCATAATGTTTGTATGGAATATAGACCTTAAAATATTTATATATATAGAAATGATTCTTTTGGTGGCAGTAAGTTTCTAAAATAGTCTAGTACTTTCATTCCTAACAGCATGCCAGCCATTAAAGCATTTTATAAGATGTGTGAAAATGACTTCTATAGAATGTTTTTCGATAGTAATTCAAACTATAAATATTACAATTTGAATGATGCAGAAAGAAAGGCACTATTCAATTTAAGTAAAAGAGATGATATTGTCATAAAACAGGCAGACAAAGGTGGCAAGATGGTGATAATGGATAAAAAACAATATAATGATTTTATCTACATGCATCTTTTAGATTATGACACTTTTAAGAAAATTAATTACGTGAAAGTTACTAACATTAATTATAAGATTAAAACATTCTTATATGATCTGTTAATGGATGCAGCCATTACATCTGAGATATATAATTATTTATATGTAGCTGATCCAATATGCCGTATTATATATGGATTACCAAAAATCCACAAGAACTTGGAAAACCACCTATGAGACCCATAGTCTCCAGCAATCAGTAGGCCATGACAGCTATATCAAAATATTTAGAGAACCTGTCACATGAGTTACTTAGATTTAGTAATAGTTACATCAGTGACATGAATGACTTCCTTGTAGCCTTATCTGCGTTCTCACAAGGGAGAACATATAATAATTTGATTTTGGCCACATTGGATGTAAAATCATTATTTACAGTCATTCACAATGACGTAGGTGTCCATTTTATCAGAGAGTTCCTTTGTCTGCACAGTACATATTCAGCATCTACAATTGAGACTATATGTGCTATGTTGTTAGCAGTTGTTCTTACTAATAATGTATTTCTGTTTAATGATGAATATTACCATCAGCTACTTGAAGTGGCTACGGGCACTCCAGTGGCTAAGACATATGCTAATTTAGTGCTTACAAGATGGGAAGAAATGCATGTCTATGATACAGAAAGAGAGTCAGGAAGTTATAAGAACAACAAATTAATATTTTATAAATGATTTGTTGACAATATCTTTCTCTTGTGGACAGGTGATGTTAAGAGCTTGAAAGACTTTGTTAAAGGATTGAGTGAAACTACTAGTTAAGTTTTGAATTGAATTATTCATTAGAAAAAATAACATGCTTAGATATCTCTGTAATCTACATGAACAATAGTTTTCACACTACTATACACAGGAAGCATGTACAGACTACTCGCTACATACATGTTAATAGTATGCACCCAAGACATATATATATATATATATATATATATATATATATATATATATACAAGTGTAGTTAAAAGTCAGTTCCTTCGTGCAAGTAGATTGAATACTTCTGAAGATTAATTTAAAAAAGAAATAAAGAGTATGGCAACAGATTTTTATTTTAGAGGATATGATCAGGAAGTTATAGAAGATAATATGTCTCTGATAAAATTGCAATGTGAAAGTAAGGTTAAACCTTATTTATTTTGTGATGATAAAACTGTAACAGAGAATAATAGTCTCTAGGGTATGTAATGAAATTTACTAGGCAGACAACTCAGGTAAAAAGAATTATGCAAAAACACTAGGCTATTCTATGCTCTGATGCTGGCCTGTTAAAAATAGTTGGTGAAAAACTTAACTTTGTATACAGGAAGGAGAAAAATCTAAAGCAATATTTATGTTCTAAGGATCTAGCAAAGAACCATACTATGAGCAGAGCCACTGCACTCACCTCTTGGAAGCATACCACTATTCCATGTTATAAATGTGTATAAGACAGATAAAAGTTTCATATGCCCAATTACTAACCACATTTTTATTTTTAATACCCCAGCTACTTGTAATAGTGAAAATGTGCTTTACCTTGTAAACTGCATTGTATGTAATTGCTTTTATATAGGTAAAACAAATACAAAATTGAAAGATCAAATTTCTTCACATTTATCAGAAATTAGGAGAAGAGATGACAGTAATGCCTTATTCAAACATAACCATACTTTTAAATTTAGAATTCTTCAGCAGGTATCCAGATACAAAAGAGGAGATAATATTATAAATATGACTGAATGTGCAGAGTATAAATGTATAAATTATTTCAGGGCAGATACTCCACCAGGTATTAATGTGACTGAATTAAACCAATTTTAAAGTTTAAAAATAATTGTATTTAATAATATACTACCTGGGTTTTATAATAATATAATATAATATAGTATATTTGTTTATGATATTTGTTTATGATATTTATTACATTTTATGATATTTTCATAGTTTTTTTTCAGTTTTATAGTTTTGATTTTTTTGTGAAGTATTCTATAAGAGTTTCATTGTAAGGTCATATGATTGCTAATTAGCTAATTGGTAGGCTGGCTATACTATGTTATATGAAGAAAAACAAATATCTGCTCAGCTATGAAGCAGTGATACCACTTTATTCAAAATAAAAACAAGTAAAAGTAGATAAAAAACACATGAATTAAGCGCTTTCACCCCTTATAGGGCTTCTTCAGAGTCAACATGTTAAACAAACATTCATCTTTTATTTCCCATACAGCATGACATCATATCCTGAGAAAATGGGTCTATGTTAAATCATTGAACGCTTAAAAAAGTGAATGATGATTTATCGAACCCATGTAAGTGAAAGCTTACAATCTCAAATGCTTAGAACAGTGATTTTTTTTCCAAGGTAAAAAAATCGCTGTTCCTCAAAAAAAAAAAATTAAAAAATTACATAAAGTGGGGGGCTTCACCCCCCACACCCCTGATGTGGGGGGCTTCAGCCCCCACTCCACACCATCCGATGTGGGGGGGCTACCCCCCCCACTTAAATATACCAGCTCCGAGATTGCACTACAGTCACAAAATCGGCAAAGTAATGGAAGCAGCCAAGCAATTTCTTTCCCAGGGAAAGTATTCGCTTATATGCTGTTTCGCTATTTTGCCTTTTCGTGCTTTCAAGTTCGATCAAGATGCATTTGAAATAATGCGTCTTTGATCATTTAATAGGAACCCTGAGAAAACACCCCCTACAAAATACATTCTTAAAAATCTCATCGAACTGCAGTATATACATAAAATTTACTATCCAACTGGTGATTAATGAAAAATTAAAAACCATCACAGATTCTGCACAACTCTCTTTTACCATAGTGTAATAAAAACACTAGTAAAATATATGCATACAAAATGAACATCTCGAAAAGTTGTAACATCCAATTTGTATCACTAGGTGGCAAACTTGTTACTTATATTACTGTTGCCCTTCTCTTTAGAATGGGCTTAATTGATATGTAGTCAGTGATCCCTGGGCTTTTGTGGGCATTTAATCCTATCTGCCATTCAACCTCTCTGATCTCTACTTCTAGCTTAGGATCACCCCCCCCCCCCAACCTTCACTTTGTCTATAATGAAAAACAGGGACTTTTTAAAATTCCTGCATTGTGTACTGTGCATATACAAGGAACTGACAAATGCTTTTTCAAAATGTCCCGAACATGTTCTGAGATCCTTTCTTTTAATTTTCTAACAGTTTTGCCGATGTAAAACGATGGGCATGCTGTGCAAGATGCAACATATACCACACATTTTGTCTCACAGTTGCATTTGCCAGGGCATTCCAAATTCCTATGGAAGCCAGGAATAGAAATGTATGGTCTATCACTTGATGTACTTGCAAAATCTGCAGAAACCACACTCACTCATTAGTGCTCTAACCTCTCCTTGCCACCTGATTATAAAATTTCCTTCAAGTTTCTACCTCTTCCAAAGGTAGTTATGGGTCTACTGCCCAGCTTCAATTTGAGCTAAGTATGAAATGTTCCTTCCCAAAATCTATTCAGTCCCAAGATTATCATCTGAGAACAGTCATTGTATTCTACTGCCATGACATCCTGTCTTGAGTGTGTTGCCACATTAAAACTAGTGTCACTCAGGCTACCTTGCATGCTCAGTATAGGTTTAAATCTTGCATTTCTCTTCCTTGTCACTTCCCTTTTTATTTTTACCAAAGATTCCAAAGGATAACCTCTATCCATTAACATGTCTATTAATGTATTCATTTCCTCTACAACATTTCATCCTCACTGATGAGCCTATTTAATCTCACCGTCTGGCCTTTTGGGACACTTTTTTAATGCTGAATGGGATGGCAACTTTCAAACCTCAATAGGGAGTTTGAATATGTTTTCTTTCTGAAGATGGTAGATGTAATTTTGCTACCTGACAGTAAAAAAAATATTCAAACTCCCTATTGAGGTTTGACAGTTGCCATCCCATTCAGCATTAAAAAAGTGTCCCAAAAGGCCAGATGGTGAGATTAAACCTGAGTGATCTTGAAACTAGTGAAACACATTTAAGGCTGCTGGGCAAGGGTCTTAATTATGTATCAAGCCTTAAAACTGATATAAAAAGAATGATACTTAAATTGAAATTGTATACCAGACAGTTGAATTTGAGATTGCATTTTGATGAAAGAGGTACACCACACGCAGCGGACCAACCAGGTCTAAAGAGACAAAGCACATTCACCCCCCCCCTAGTAATACAATGGTGGTTGCATTTGAAAGGTTATGTGAAGGGGAGATAAGGAGGATCTGCAACGCTAGAAATGTGACACAAAATAATTTGACAACAGAAGAGAGAAAATGTTTGCGTGATCTAGTGCAAAACAAGCACTACAGGGTCATGAAGCCGGACAAGGGAGGGGGTCTGGTTATAATGAGTCAGTTAGATTACACTATTAAGATGTGTGACATTCTGAATGACAGTACCTCATATGAAAGGGTATCCTGAAATGAAATCTATATGGCTTATGCAAAAGTTGACCTGTTTTTAAATTATTCTTTTTTTGCAAGGAATTATTAGTAAGGTGGAATTAGACTATTTACAAGTAGAGGCATTTATAATTCCAGCTATGTTCGGGATACCCAAGATTCGCAAAAAACCAGAATGACCCCCCCTTTAGAGCCATAGTCTCGGCTAGGAAATCAAAAACAGAACCTCTGGCTGCATACATAGATTTTTGGTCCAAACAGGTAGTGCATGAACAGAAACAGATGTTGAGAGACTCATGGCACTGCCTGGAGGTACTGAGGGAAATTAACATACATGATGACTACATTTTTGGCAGTGGATGTAGTAAATTTATTTGGTCATCCCTCATCATGAAGGTTTGGAATACTATAGACAGATGTTAACCCAATCCAGAAAATATGAACCTATTAAGGTACATTTTTTTTTGGTTGAGGTAATGGAGGTGGTACTAACCAACAATTTTGTATTCTTTGAGGGAGAGTACTTCCGTCAAAAGACAGGAATTGCCATGGGTGCCAAGTGTGCACCAGTTTTTGCAAACTTGGTGATGGCAGGCTGGGAGGCACAGTACATACTAGATTCCACATACAAGGACAAAATAAAGTGTTATTTATGCTTTTTGGATGATGTCCTAATATTGTGGAAAGGGTCTGTAGATGAACCATTACAGTTTGTAGATTATCTAAATAGTACAGTGGAGTACCTTAAATTTACATCCAGAACAAGTGAAATTGAAATAGATTTTCTGGATATTTTGATCAGGAAAGAACAGTCAGGTAGCAAAATTATGTCTACCATCTTCAGAAAGAGCAAATATTCAAACTCCCTATTGAGGTTTGACAGTTGCCATCCTATTCAGCATAAAAAAGTGTCGCGAAAGGCCAGATGGTTGAGGTTAAGTAGGCTCATCAGTGAGGATGAAATGTTGTAGAGGAAATGAATACATTAATAGACATGTTAATGGATAGAGGTTATCCTTTGGAATCTTTGGTAAAAATAAAAAGGGAAGTGACAAGGAAGAGAAATGCAAGATTTAAACCTATACTGAGCATGCAAGGTAGCCTGAGTGACACTAGTTTTAATGTGGCAACACACACAAAACAGGATGTCATGGCATTAGAATACAATGACTGTTCTCAGATGATAATCTTGGGACTGAATAGATTTTGGGAAGGAACATTTCATACTTAGCTCAAATTGAAGCTGGGCAGTAGACCCATAACTACCTTTGGAAGAGGTAGAAACTTGAAGGAAATTTTATAATCAGGTGGCAAGGAGAGGTTAGAGCACTAATGAGTGAGTGTGGTTTCTGCAGATTTTGCAAGTACAACAATGATGGACCATACATTTCTATTCCTGGCTTCTATAGGAATTTGGAATGCCTTGGCAGATGCAACTGTGAGACAAAATGTGTGGTATATGTTGCATCTTGTATGGCATGTCCAGCATTTTACGCCAGTAAAACTGTTAGAAAATTAAAAGAAAGGATCTGAGAACATGTCTGGGACATTAGGAACAAAATGTTTGTCAGTTCCTTGTATATGCACAGTACACAATGCAAGAATTTAAAAAAGTTTTCATTATAGACAAAGTGAAGGCTGGTGGGGGGGTGGTGACCCTAAGCTAGAAGTAGAGATCAGAGAGGTTGAATGGCCAATAAGATTAAATGCCCACAAAAGCCCAGGGATCACTGACTACATATCAATTAAGCCCATTCTAAAGAGAAGGGCAACAGTGATATAAGTAACAAGTATGCCACCTAGTGATACAAATTGGATGTTACAACTTTTCAAGATGCTCATTTTGTATGCATATATTTTACTAGTGTTTTTATTACACTATGGGAGAGGTTCCCAAACTTTTTCAATTCTCGTCTCCCTTGCTGAATCCAGGTTTTCCCAAGGCCCACCCCACGGTACACATAAAGTGCATATTTAATTTATTTATTTGACATTTATTTAACGAGGCTGCCCGACTGGACTAGGAGACCTGGGGAGAAAAGCTCAAAAGTACAATAAAAAGACAATTACCAAAAAATAAATTGTATATTCTGCTTAACAGCATAACACTGATCTACTATGATCTACTATGGTCGAGAGGTAAGCAAACCTAATGGCAACTTTATTAACTTTAAGTTGATAAGAGCAATATTTAAAATGTGTCCCTATTATTTGGCTCTGTCCAGCATACCTCTCAGCTGTATAGATTTTTGCAGAATGTCCAGATTTTTGCCTCATATTTTTGGTCTTTTTCTCATAAAATTGTTGTTTTCTGGCAGATCACTGGCAGATCATTGAGGTCACACATAGCTCACACTCTCCCGATCTCACACACACACACACACACAGTTCTTCATTCATTCCTGCTTTCATTCACACATTGCTCTCATTCTCCCAGTCACACACACACACACACACACACACACACACACACACACACACACACACACAGTCAGTTCTTCATTCATTCCTGCTTTCACTCACACATTGCTCTCATTCTCCTAGTCTCACACACACACACACACACACACACACACACACACACACACACACACACACACACACACACACACACACACACACACTCACACTTGCACACACACACACACACACACACACACACACACACACACACACACACACACACACACAGCCATTTCATTCATTCCTGCATTCACTCACACATTGCTCTCATTCTCCCAGTCTCTCACACACACACACACACACACACACACACACACACACACACACACACACACACACACACACACACACACACACACACACACACACACACACACACACACACACACACACACACACACACACATAGCCACTTCTTCATTCATTCCTGCATTCACTCACACATTGCTCTCACTCTCCCAGTCTCGCACACACACACACACACACACACACACACACACACACACACACACACATACACACACACACACACACACACACACACACACACACACACACACACACACACACACACACACACACACACACACACACACACACACACACACAGCCACTTCTTCATTCATTCCTGCATTCACTCACACATCGCTCTCACTCTCCCGATCTCTCTGACACACACAGACTCTTTTGCTTTCATGCACACATTAACTCACACATGAAGACAGACACACACACACACACACACACACACACACACACACACACACACACACTCACACTCACTCATACAGGCATTCACTTACCTGACGGCCCAGTTCCAAGTGCTCTATTGCCCGATGGCTGAGGACCGCTGCTATATTTGATGCCAGTTCTGCTAAAAAGCTACAGTGTAGGGCTACACTTAGTTCGCCGCAAACTAATAAGCATAGCTGCAAAATAAACCACAAACTGTTCATGGTTTAATTTGCAGCTAAGCTTATTAGTTTGCAGTATCCCTGTGAGGAAGCCGTGGCTCGCCAGGGCACAGCAGCGCACCCTTTGGGAAACCTGCACTGTGGCAAAAGACCGTTGTGCAGAGTCTGTGATGGTTTTTCATTTTCCATTGATCACCAGTTAGATAGTAAATTTTGTCTATTCTGCAGTTAGATGAGATTTTTAAGAATGTATTTTTTAGAGGGTGTTTTCTCAGGATATGATGTCATGCTGCATGGGAAATAAAAGATGAATGTTTAACATGTTGACTCTGAAGAAGACCTATAAGGGGTGAAAGCGTTTAGTTCACATGTTTTTTATCTAATTTTATTTGTTTTTATTGTGAATAAAGTGGTATCACTGCTTCATAGCTGAGCAGGTATTTGTTTTTCTTCATTTTGCAATGTTGTGGAAGTTTGGTATACTATGTTATACACTATATAAAAGAAGTTATTACCATGAGTGTTTTTGTTCTGCATTGATAAAGAGCCACTGGGGCTTGAAAGCTCTGTGTTTGCATTGGAATAAAGTGCTTTGTATTTTTAGATGTTTGGACTCTTGGTTTTTCATTTGTGGACATGTGTTGATACTTAAGGTGTCCATTTGTCTGCCTTTTATGGTTTTTACTTGTCATAACATCTGGGGTCTCTCATCTGGAAGTATATGTAATTCCTGGCTGTCCTGCCAGAAAGAAGGTCAACAGGTTTTCATCTGAAAAAAAAAAAAACTTTCTTGTTACCTGAATATAAAACCTTCTTTTTTATCCATCTGTTCTTCCAGGTCTCTGTGCATTCCATCATCCCACTGTTGATAGGAGAAGATGAGTCATCAAGGGCAATGGTTAAAGCACAGTTTGATATGGGCATTCTCTCTTTATCCCTTGTTTCCAGGGTGACAGGAGATATACTACTTCCTTCGACTTCATCTATTCATTGGCCAAGCCCTGTTGTGGCATCAGGTGCTTAAGAGCCATTTGTAATGCCATTGATTCCTTCAACGGTACCGATGACAAACTTTGAATCAGCACTGATGTTCCCTTCAACAACAGTAACCTCAGCTCAGAGTATTTTAGTACACATGGTTACTAGGCCCCAGGTGGTTGACATCAATAGATCAGCACTGATGTTTGACCTCAATACCCTCAAGGCCATTGTTGGTGTCAACATGGAAATATTCCTTGTCATTGGCATTAATACTGGTGCCAGGAGCTAGGACAGTGCCTTCAACATCAAGTACTTCTTTACTGTCAGATGCCCTGACTATAACCTGGCATAGAGGGATAGCAGGATAAAGCCCTGACTATAACCAGGTAACCTTGGCCCAATTAGTTGCTTGGGTGACTGACAGAAGCAGCAGGGAGGGATGGGCATTATCATCTCATGGACCTATGTGCTACTGTATCAATCCCTGGTGGAGACTGGGGAAGGCACAATGGTAGGTGTGCCTAAAGAGGGGAACAGAGTGGAGACATTGCTGAGCTGATGCTACTCTGATGGGGGGGATACAGTGCACCTCTCCATTCCCTGCCCACCTCCCCAACATATCATTAGGTCCATCCATATGGGGGGATGAATAGGTCATAAGGAACCAGCCCCAGACAGAAAGGACAGATATGAAGAGTCCCCAGATGCCAAGCTCCAAGACTGACCCTGGCAACACTCATTTAAAGTCTGGAGTGGCTAGGGACAAGGAGATTGCTGGTAGACCCAGCATGAGCAGGTAGCAGGGTGCTGGGCCAGTAACATGAAGGACAGAAGAGGAACAAAAAAGGTACTTCATTACTGTCATTTTGTCAGGCAACCAGGAAGGCTGAGTGACATTCCCCTAGATTCAGCCCATTTTTGGCTCCACACTTGGATACCCTTCTATCTAGTGCATTCACTTGGATACCCTTCTATCTAGTGCACTAGCCTGATGACCTTCATCCCACAGAGGCAGGGGGTTGGAAAGCCATCATAGGGATAAATCTGAGGTTTTTGGTGCAGATTCCTCCTGCTTACACTCAGACCATTCAACTGAATAAGCCTAGGAGTAAAAATTACCAAAGAAAACACCTGGATGCCCCTGCAGAGTTCCCCATCCCAAATACTGATCTAGAAGGGGAGCCTTCCATAGTATCCTGCTGAGGAATGCCCCACCTACAGCAAATTCAGAACCTAAATTAAAACATCATTGGTAAAACAGAGTCAGTACAAATGCTCTAATTTACGCCACATAATGTATCTCTTCCAAATGTCCCACCTATCTGTCTCCTTTTGACATTGTCAACACTACCCATCCACTCACTTTTATATGTGTCTAGAAAGAAAATATATACTATTTCTTATGTTTCTGATACTCATTTATTTTATTTTTATAGGCAAGTCAACTAAAACTTTGTCATCCAGACCATACAGCAACAGTGTACAGCTGAATGGAATTACATTTCTCTAAGCTCATGTGCAAAAAAAAAAAAGTAAATACAGGAACAATTACATCATCATCAACAACAACAGCAGAGTGCAAGCCATAGCAACCATGGTCATAACCCATCATGGTGGTGAATTGCAGTGACCAGAGCAGTCCTCACCATCCATACCATCCACACCATCACTAGCTTCATCCGCAAATCCAGCAATGCCCCAAGTCCTAGGCTGTTATCTCTGACCCAACAAAACCACCTCTGGAATCACATAACCCACTTAATTTCTACCCTATTATACTCTTCCTCAATATTCAACAATCTTTCTACAAATAATCTTAACAAACTAGCTAGAGCATATAACAACATCGCCAGATTTGCTACAAATACACCTTACAGGACTCATCACTGTCTGAACCTAAAACAACTAGACTGGCTTGAATTACCTCACCTATTACGTTTTAACCAACTTATAATCGCCCATAAAGCCCTATACCAACCAAATAATATCCCTATTCTCTCTTCCCTCATAAAACCTTATAACAACTTGAGAAATCTACGCTCCGCTAACAAAATGTTGATTCATACTTCCTTATCTAACAACTCAGCAGGTGACTCCATATTCTCTAACTCAGTTGGTAAAATATGGAATCAACTACCACAAGACCTTACAACCCTAACCTCTCTCCCACTATTTAAAACTAACCTAAAACTTTTCTTCTCCAACCACTGGTTATGTACTTGTACTAACCCTGCCTAGCTGTTATTCTCTAATCTATCTGCTACCCACATAACCTATTTTTTCCTTTTCTACTTTAAATCTTTAAGTACCCAATCTATACTCAAATCTTCACTCTTAATTTCTATCTCAGTCACTACGTAGTACTACTTACCAAGCACAAAACCTACCAGATACTGTACTTATATTTCTCTTTGTATACTATGTTAAACTGAAGATGTATTACTCTATATTAATGCCATCTCCTAATCATTAGCATCATATGTTTATATATTTTTAGTGTATTTCTGTTTTTAGATGTATTTTGTGTGTTACTTTTAGTACAGTTTTAGTATGTTTTAGTTTTGGAGTTTTCTCCCGGGCCTCCACTGAAAATGGACATGTATCCAGTTGGACTAGCCCGGTCAACAAATGTAAAATAAAAAATAAAAAAAAAAATCAGACCTAATTGGATCTCTGGTACCTGCATTCTGTGTTGATACCACCACCTGAAGGCCTGAATGATTACAGTGACCACAGCAATCACAGCAGTCCTCTCCATCCACATGACCCACACCACCATCGGCTTCATCCTCCAACACCAGCAACATCCTAAGTTCCAAACCAGTTGTCACTGACCCAACAGAACATAGAAATATGCACATGGCCGAACCACCACACCTTGAAGGCCTGAATGGCCACAGTCATCCCATGATCCCCAAAGACATTCCAATGGTCTTCAAAATGCAAATCCCCAAGTCTAAAAAAAAAAAAAACACCACGGCTGCCAAACAATCGCACACCCGCCCCATTCAAAAACAGACATCCAAACATACAACTATTGACAAATCACACACAAAACACAAAAATGCACATTGGGAGCCAGAGTAGCCCCAGACCCACAAGGCATCGCCATCTTAGCACATGATGTGTTATAACTCTGTAACAGAAGTCATGCAGGTTTACTATTTATACATTACATTTTACATGAATGCTAACTTCTTAAGCATGTTATTTATCTTTTGTATCTTATGTTGTATGACTTGAATAGTAGTTGCATATGTGCAACCTAGGCTGGGCATGAAATTGGTCAGTATAGTTCAGTGCCCTACCACAGTAAACAAACATAAATAAAATAACCCCAGATATGGAGAAATATTGGAGTTGGTGACTCAGATTCCCTGTATGAGAAATTCTACAGGAGGCTTTCTGCACCACTCCAGTTACCTGTTGTAAGGATTTCCCTGCAGACCACATGGCTTCACTGGTCTTGTAAAGTGATTACCAGGATCCAAATGTGGTAGTGCCTATCTATAGAAAACTGGACAAGATCTTCAGGACTGACCAAAGATTGTGAATGGAGGAGAAATGCCCTCTTAGCCAACTAAACTGTAGTGGCTAATAGCCTTATAAAATCCATATGAGGAGACTCCTGTATTTCACCCATCTGGCAATGAGTCTAGGTCCTTGGATAGCATTGGAAAATATATGTATGCATCAGGCACCTTGCCTGTTTAGGTTTTGCATTACCTGATGCATATTACTAAGTTTCAGTGCAGTTTACTCTGAGAAAACACTAGAGACATTGAACAAATTACCCCGTAGCATCTTACAGAGATTAGTTTCCTAGATGGCTACTTTGACCAATGTGCAAACCCTCTTTATGAGGCTATTGCATAATGCAGTGAACAGAGTGAATAGAGCAGCTTGGTCAGGTGTAGCTATATTTGTCACATCTGGCTCATGTGGTGTAGCTTTGTGAACAGCTTTTAGGCATCATTCATCAATGTAGAAACTCAACCAAGTAGTCAAAGCAGGCAAATTCTGAACAATAACAAACATAAATATGATCAGTTTAAAAGTAAGCTCAGGAAATCACAAACAATTTATTAAAATATGTATTTCAACCAACAAGGTTTCACAAAGTGCTTTCTCCAATTGAATACAAAAGGACTTAAAACCCCTACTCTTTACATAGTAAGTTACAGTCATGTGACCTTAATACAATGACATCATTAATGAATCAATTTCCTAGTTTGTCTGACTTCAAGCACTGGTTTAATACTTATTTGTCCATTAATGTCTGGATATTCATCTGCATGTAAATTATTAACCCGTTTATATTAATTATGCTTGGTTTCACTTTTTATATCAAACCTCCTTATTTGTTCATAAGCTACCTATACAACTGAAAAATTAACGTGCCACATTAATGTCATGTATATGTTTATACAATGCATTATTGTGTATATCTCTTCTTATATCAGAAAGATGGTCACTGATATGCTCTTTGAATGTATTTGTTTTCCTCACATAATATGTAAAGCACAACATTCATGAAACAAGATATGCAATGCTTTTTGTGTCACACTAGGTAAAAGCATTCAACTCATATCTTGTATGTGACACAGGATATATGAATACTCATTTTCTGTACAGATATTTACAAAATTGACATTTGGTAAAAGATTTTACATTTACTATCTTTTTTGATACATAATCTCCCTTTAGATTAACTGCCCTCTAATGTGTGCAGTGGCTGTTCAGCTATAGACCATGGTAACCCACCTACATCTCTCAATGCATGGCAATTTCTCTTAATAGCACTTTTTACCATCTCTGCATGTATATGTCTTGGCAAATTTTAGCTTGTTCAGCCATGTACTTCTTTCTGTAAGTATTATTAGTCGTGTAACATTTTTCTAACACTGATGTCCCTTGTGTACTGGTTTATTGTTTGCTGCATCCCCTCATATTAAATTCTTTAGATAAATCACTTATCTGCTCATTATCATCTGTGTTCAGTCTAGAAAGGTGTAACATGATGTCTTGCTATATTTTTAAAACATAACTGGTGGGCACATATTAGTTCTGTGTAAGTATATGCTCTTCTTTACCTGCTTCTTACAGGCAATAATAGGTTTCTACAAACCTGAGTTAGGCAGCCCTGTGGTGGTTTGAAGTCCCAAAAACATTGGTAGAAACAAAGCAGTCTTTGTATAAGGACGCAGTGACACAAGTACAAACAGTAGAGGGGTTCACAGTAGGAGAGGGTGTGCATCTGGGTTCAGCTCTGAGCCCAACCTTGTTCATTTTGATGATGGACTTCATTAACAGACCAGAAGGGATATTAACAGGTTAGAAAATACAGATTTAATAAAAATGGTGTATGCAGATGATGTGGTACTACAAGCAGATTCTGAACAGGAACTGTCGCAAATTATAGGAGAATGAAAGGCAAAAGAAGAAGCCGCATGGAATGAAAGTGAGTGCAGACAAGACGGTGTTGATGGCAACAAATGGGGAAACTCAGAACATGCTGTCATCTGACATAGAGGCAAAGTAGTGGGCCACTTCAACATCTTTAAGTATTTCGGTGGTGTTATTCAGAAGATGGGAAGACTAAATGAGAAAGTCAAAGCTAGAATGAGAGGTGCTACAGCCACTAGCATAAAGTATTGGGGTAGTCTGTGACAGAAGAATGCCAAAGAAGCTAAAAAGTAAGATGTACAAAACATTGCTGTGATGAGTACTTGTGTATGGCTCAGAAATCTGGTCAATAAAGCCAGAGCAGCTGTGAAAGCTTGAGGAGATGGAGATAGAAGTGTCTGAGATGGGTGATAAGATGCACATTGTGGGAAAGAGGAAGAACTGAGGACAACATAGCTGAAGACAAAGTAGTCCAAATTACAGAAAAGGTCAATGAGAACAGATTACTGTGGTTTGGTCAGATGTTGGAAAATGCAGCACAATTTAGAAAAGAAGATTTTTGGAAAGGGTCCAGGCTCCAGGATGGCAAGACATTTCCTTGTGGGACAGGTGGATAGGGACATATAGTTGAATTACAATTTAGTTTTAGGCTGTGGGCACTTCCCTGTGGACACAGTGTAGAAAGCAGCACAGTACACACAGTTGACACGTACAACTGTCTGTATGCCAAGTAGCAGCATCTGGATGCCTGCAAGGCATAAAAGTGCAGCTTGAAATAAGGGTGCAATGGGCCAACCCCTTATTAATAATAGCAGGTGAAGTAACCTGTATAGTGCTTGGTGTATATCGTATGTGAATGTAATACAAATTGCAGAAATATGCTATAGCATACAGGAAATATTGTACTTTGTTGTAGTCACATTCACGTTCCAGGATGTGATTTGGGCAACATTGCCATAGCACAATAACTTTCCTATGGGGTATTACAAGCCCCCCACCCCCCAGAACAGCTGCTTCCCTGCAGTTATCTGTCAGATTTTGTTTCTGATTCAGAAGAGAGACAAGTTCAGGGAACTGTACAATAGAATGTCTGAGTAGCACCATCAGCTGGTGGTATCATACCTACTCTTGATTGTTGGTAGTGGAAGAAGATCCGTGTCAGACATGTCACACACATTCTAGAATTTAAGAGGATAGGAGGTTAGCAGTCATTTTGGTGCAGCAGAGCAGAATGTGTACTTTCTAGGATGCCGTCAAATGTATTGCTGACCCAGGAATGTGGCTGCTTCTCTAACAAAGACAGGAAGTGTGGAGACAATGTCTAGAAAAGCTGGAACAGCATCCTCCCAAGGGTAAGTAGGCCAAAGCAATCAACATATGGATGGTTATAGGAAATATGGTGTCAGTGCCGTACAAAGTAACAAGGTGATGCTACTGCATTTGACACCATGCAATTTGAGCAAAATAGAACATGCGTTATTTTGGTATTGTCTTTGGGAATGCCTTTTGATTAGCATAAATTGCTATCTTCTTAACTCATTAACCCTGACTACTGTCTCATGGCACCTCTGTGGTTACACCCGAGAGCACTGTGAGACAATAGTAACTGCATGCTGTTCCACCTGAGTGCCTTCTCCCAGCGCACATAACTTTGCAGTCAGATTGTGTAACTCCAATGTTGAAAATTAAGCTGAAAAAGTAACTGAACATTGTCAGTTATCTTGTCAGCTTAAATTTCAGCATGGAGTTACATGGTGTTCATATTTTGTTTTTCTGAGAAAATCGACTTGCAATTCACTGTGTACTTTCCTCTGCATAGCAAGCCGATTTTCTATGCGTGTAATCAAGCAAGCGGCGGTGTCCAATGACAGTCTTACAAGGCAAGCCACGACTTTCTTAACATCTCCATTACCTAAAAATCCTTTGTTCTGTGCAAATAAATAGGGGGTCCAACAGTAAAAATTCCCTTTCTTTTTCTGCCGTTTGTGGAATTTACTGCTGGATCCCTCTATTTATCCTGCTGATAACTTCACGACCGGAGATGTGTCTGCGAGTCTTTTGCTACACACCATTTCCCCTCCGACACAGATTAAGGTAAGATAGTGCCTTGTTACACTCAGTTACTCACATGTAATGTCACCACGGGAAAAGCTGTTACTACACCGATCGTTGATTTTTGCAGTTAATTATTTTTTAAACAGTATATGCCATTCCACCTATCTGCTGTTGGCTGATGTCCCTTAGAAGTACTGGCCCATCCCAACAATCAACTTAATTTCTGATTCCTGTGTCAGCTCGGGAGCAGAGCTGTTACTTTACTTTATTCAGGTTGGATATGTAATGCTGATAATTTGAAAGAAACTCAACCAGACAGTATGGCCAGGCATATTTTTGCTAGAACCAGCATTGGGAGGTTTTATCATAGCAGACTGAATTCAATGTACTGATTTCAAAACAAACACGGTTCTCCTGAATCTACTCCTCCACGATGAATGCTGTTGCTGGGGCTTCAGCTCAGTATGAGCTACTTTCAATGTAGAAAACTATAGGGTCATAGGTTCAGAGGTGTGTACTGGGCTAATGGCCCTGGGGCCTTTACAAGCCTAGCCATAGGACAGTACAAATATCCTTCTAAAGTCACAGCAATCGCAATTATGGTGATTGTAGGGTGGGCCAGTACTTGTCAGGGACATCAGCCAACAGCAGAATAGTTTCAAACTGAGTTACGTTGTGGGCACTAGCTTCTTTTACTTGGAACTTGTTTATGTTTTGGTGTAAAATGCAGTCTTTGAAATGGATATAATATTAGGAATTTTTCTTTTCAATGAAAAGGAAGTTGCATGATTTCCCATAGCTCATAAGACAAGTCTCAGATTACCTCACAAAACTCTGTAGACCACAAAAAATAAGGACATGCTTCTTTTAATCAATCTGACTAAGAAATGCTTTTGTAAATCGTGGATTCTTTGGGCTATAAAACACTATAGTTTCTTTTTCCGGTTCATTTGTGGGCACTAGCTTCCTTTACTTTTTGGTTATTCCACATATCAGTTCATTAGGGTTTTCGGTTATGCTCAAAAAAAAGTGTTTGTGTTTAAGTTTGTCTGTGTGAATGCGTGCATGAAAGTAGATTGTATGTGTCTGTGAATGCAGAATAGATTGTGCATGTATGTATGAGGAAGAGTGAACAGTGCATGCATGAAAGCAGTTTGTATGTGTGTGTGTGAATGCAGCAGCGACTGTGTATGAATGTATGAGAGAGAGTGAGTGTATGCATTCAAGGAGAGAGTAAACGGTGTATGAGAGAATGAATGGTGTGTGTATGAAAGCAGTTTGTATGTGTGTGTGAATGCAGCAGCGACTATGTACGGATGTATGAGTGCGTGTGTATATCCATTGAAGGAGCTTAAGCAGGACTGCATTTTAGTGCTGTTATGTAAAGGAAACCCCAAGCTCTCCATGATGCATGGAAGAAGCTGCCAAATGTTGACTTGTACTAAAGTAAATTGGTCAGAATTTAATGAAAAGATGCACATAAAATGAAAATATAAGACACAGTTAGTAAAAAGAAACAAAAACAGTAGTTCTTAATAATTTTAACATATTATGCTAAACAAAGTCTAAAGGGAGGAGCCATTTTGCTGCCTTGATTTTTCTCATTCTTGCCTACATACGAGTTATGCTGCCAAGCAACGGCAGACACTGAACATGTGCATATGCTTTAAACGAAGATATTATTGCAAGAATGTAACAGGGTGCTTACTGCATTGCCTATTTCTTGGTGAATAATATTGCCACTGTTTTTACTTACAATACGATGAACCATTTTTGTATTTTTAACTAGTTCACTCTCGAAGGATTACCCTTCTGTTTCATTATACATTTGCAAATAATGTAAAGTAATCTGCTTTATATAGGGATTTGCAGAATGATTACTTATTTCATTCGTGATTAAGTCTCACCAAAATGAACAAACAAATAGGCAAATAAACAACCTATGCAAGACTATGAAAGAATGATCTAAAGGAATTGCTGTCATCTCCAGGCAGCGCAAAAAAATATTGTATGTATACTTGTTAAGTATAATCGGTTAGGTTTTAGTGGTCAAGAGGTTTATATACAACTATAACAGCTTGCAGTTAAAATCTGAGTTTAAAGTCCAGAAGAGGAGCTTGAAGTTCACATTGGCAAGCATCTATTCACTGGGGATATTTATGTTTATGGAATTCATTGTTGGCATAAGGACATCTGGTACCTATTATCTAGTATTTGTAAAGCTGGCAACACTCATTGAGGAAGTATTTTATATTATAAAGTTCAATAAACTGTCAGTGATGCTCTTACATTAGTTATTGTGAATGAAATATTGTTCCTAAGAATATTTCCAATCAGTGTTATCAGAGTCTAAAATCCTTCTTTTATCATGTCAAGCTCATTAAATCAATAAAACATTTTTTCATCTGTTGCATCTACTAGTTTTATTTCATTTATTTACATAAAAATCATTAAGCATAAAAGCTTAATGTGACATTGTAACCTCAAACAACTTTATATATTAATAGGATACACTAAAACTGATTATACAAAATGCAAGTTAAGCATAACAAAGGCACTTAAAGGGCGTGACTTATACTATAATTTTTTGAACAATTACATAGCTATAGAGGGCATTCAGAAGCATTCATGATGTCATAGCACACCACTAACTATCAAAGATGATGTAGCATGATGTGGCCTCATACTGCTTAGGTATGTGCTTGGACCAGCATAGCGCTGGCATTCCAAGACAAAGGCAAATAAAACAGCCATGTTACCAGCAGCAGTTGTTCTACTGAACAACAGTCATGAGACCAGTCATGTAACCTATGTGACCAGAACTATAAGGTGGCGTGTCTGAGGCTATATCCTTTTGCATGGAAAACAATGTGCCTCATAGCGGCAACTCTTGGACTTTGAGCAGGTCACAGAGGGCCAGCACAGCAAAGTGCCAACACAGTACATTATATAAATGGAGAAGAAAAGGGCAGATAGCAAAAGTAGAAAAATGGGAAGAGCAGGCAAAAGCATCAGGGTAAACTTAAGGAAAGAAAGGTCAGGGGAGAAATGGATTTTTTTAGGACAGATGTCCATTTTATATTTTATAAAATGAAGGGTAGTTACAGAAGGTAATAAGGAGCCTGTGCCAGAAGAAAAGTGGAAGCAGGGAAGGTAACAGGGGAAGGCAAACAAACATAAAAAGCAGACCTAGACAAACAGGTATGGAATAAACACAATAGGTGGGGGATGACAGTGGAGGGTCACAAACATACACAGGTTGGGCAACTCATGATGTGGCGATTTGAACTGCAAATAGGGTATGCAGAAAGATACATAAGTGGAGGAGCACCAGGATGCAGGACAGGCTGATGTACATGGGGTCTGTTTAATCAGTCCAGAGGAACACCCACCCAGTTCTCGGTCACGTCTGTGGCTGATGCCACTGGCAAGCTGTACTTCAAGTGGCTCAATGGTTGGGGCTGTCCAGTCAAGCAACTTTATAAGCCTCAACAGGTGATACTCCATGGCTTGAATGGAGGAGTTCCACAGCCAGCACATCTCAGATATGACCATCTGCCACACTGGACACTGGATGACCAAGGAGGACCCCTTCAGGCCACTCTCAGAAGAGAAGCCTCCACCCAGCTCCTGAAAGATGGCAAGTGAGCCCTTCAGTTTGCCTTCAGCAGGGTGACCTCTAGTCCCCAAAGAAGGGCAAGACTGGCAAACACTGGTGACCCTGAACTATGTTTTTCAGCCAGTAGTGTAGCTAGGATAGGGTAAAGGGGGCAACTGCCTTGGACAGAACGTGTTAGGGGGTGTGATTTCCAATCCATCATCCTGATTCCCAACCACTTTTTAATGCATACTGGCTTTTAAAAGCTGGTATTGCTGATATATGTTCAGAAGGAAAGCATTTATAGCATGTTGTTTGGTCCAGTCTGTTTGTGTTTCATTTCCATTCGTGGGTTCCTTTAAACCAGCTCTGTGAATGGGTATATTTTCTTTCCCATTTTTTTCCCTCAGAATATTCTTACCAGATTTTCTTAGTGTCGTTACCAGTTTGGATCTCTCATACTCACTAATTTGTCTACTAACACATGCTTCTCGCCCAGGTTAACCAATCGGTTAGTTGTTGTCATGTTCATTTGACTAAGACCATATTGATTAGGGGAATGTATTGACTTTATAAAGTAGTCCATAACAAGCAACTTTCTTCTGGTTATAAAAGTTGTAAGCAAGTTGTAAAAAAAAAAAAAATAACAAATGTGATTTTGCTGGCTTGTATGGTATGCAGTTCCATTAATGGAACCATTGGGCACAAACTGCTGTAGAGACTCTTGTGTTTGCCAAAAATCTTACAATTAAATAGCTTATAGACATTTGGCCTACACCTTGTGAAGGGAGTGTATGTGTGATGTACAATACCTGTAAGTACTAAAGGCTTTGGTACACTGGCTGGACATTGGGCTATCTTTGGGAGGAGATCCCTTAGGTTATGAACTACAATACTGAAGAGACAGACATCTATTGTTATGATAAAATCTAACACAACTGTACTTTCTGTGGTGCCGTGGGCTAATTTCCCTTTGTCATTATGAATACCTCTTCGTGTCTCCCTTCAAAAGTGTCCACTGACCTAGTGAGTATAACCAAGTGCTTTGGAAGTGAAATGCACATGAGAATGTTGTAATTTACTTCACCACAGCATTTTATTATGTAGACAAAGAACTGTAATATGAGTCATTCCTCATTGCTTGGTACCTTGCTAACAAATAGGTGGGAGGAAGGGCTCAGTAAGATGTGTTATACTATTTTTACTGATTAAGTGCTGTACTATTTTTACTGAATGGCTATGGCCTTCTCCTAACAGATGATAATGACTCTGTGTTACATAACAGCTGCAGAAGGTAATATAATGAATGGCTACTCAACAGGCAATTATCACCTGTGTCTGAACATGCATAACTTTGACCGTCATTAGCACAGTGCAGTTACAATATAGCACTGAGTCATTATCACTTTTCAGGCAAAACTGTCAGCTGCTGTTACTGTTATTCACATAAGTAGAAGTCATTTTCACATTGATCAATGCACAACTCATATTTGCTTTTTTCTCCACTTGGAGTCATTGGAATCCCCCCCCCCCCCCACACACACACACCATTTTCTTTCTGTCAATTTGTAAAAGCAAAATCTGGACACTTGAGACAGGGATACATTTTCAATTTGTTGGTTTTATATGAGAAAGTTGCTAGAATAAGAGGATTTCTGGTAGGCTGTATGAGGGATATGAATATATATGTTATTATTTAGTGCCCTACATCCTCTGATTTGCCAGAAAATCACAAATTGTTGTGATAAACAAACCAAAATTATGAAGCTTCATCTGGACAGTTGAGATTTCTGACCTTCTCACACAGCAACACACTCACCCTCTACTTCAGACATCAACAAGCAGCTAGTTTACATTCCATGCACACACCTACTCTCACAGTTCTATTTCTTTATGTACCGTCTCTGATGTCTGTATTGTGTTGAGAGTATAAAATCAGTAATGCTTTTCTGCACACATGCAAATTAACATAAGAATATGACAAAGGGAAGCTGGACAGCAAAGCTTACCTGACTAATGTAAGCAGCAGTAAAGCACACTGTGCAAGGAAATGTGATTGGCCCATATAGCAGCCGGGTATTTAAACTGGAAGAGTATACCAAGGGTACCCTCTGTGGATAGCACCATCAAGTACATGGTGCATCAATAGCCAGCACATTGTGTGAGTGCCCTAAATCAGTACTGAACTGTAATTAAACCCATACTGATCATCAGAAAACAGTGTCAATCACTAAGGATCACACGCCCGCAGTTCACTTTGCATCTGCTGGCCTGCATGACATGCCATTGCAGTTTATATGTACCTTAAATGGCAGCACTCTCCTGAAACAGTTTTTCTTTCTCAGCATCTTCACCAGCTCCTTCCCACAGTTATTTGTTAAACTCAGAAAAATATCATACTCTACACAACACAATTCATAATAGAGTTTTACTTACCATACTGGTCCTACTTGGTCATGGGTGTTTTCCATTCTTCTCACAAGCTGCATGTTACCAATCCTGCATAGCTCTCTTCTTGCCATTGTGAAGGTCAGTTAAGAACAATGCAATGCCCTCCTCAGTTAGGTGAATGCCATCCCTTCTGAACAGATGAACATCTTCTGCGCTGATGTGCCATGGCAGATTGTTGATCCACCGACCCTGTGCATCAAGCCATGCATGAACCCATTCTGTAAACGTCTGGCCTTGTACGTTGCTCATTGAATGTTTGCTGTTTTCCATATCTGGTGAGGAATTATGTCAGACCACACAAAGTGACAACGTGGTCACCATGGCTGCAGGTGTTCAAAAATTGTTCTGATCTAAAACCATAGCCTTCCGAATGGGTGAGTGATGATATCATTCCCTTCAATATGCAGCACAAGAATGTCAGGCTCAGGGTAAATGGAACACTTCTCTTCCAACAACTGCAGGAGTCCGCTCCAATGCATACCTCTTCTTGCAATCGAGTATACCATCACACTATACCTAGAAGCTCAAGTTGTAGTGGTTTTCACTTCTGGAGCATGGCTGGCAGTCCAGTGAATGTAAGAATGGCCACACACCCACACTCTCACTTGTCGTTCTCCTGCTCGAAAAGCCATGTCACTGTCACAGGGTGGCTGCACCTGCACAGGAAAGAAATGCAAACAGGTTACTACTGATGTTGGAGAGATGTATTTGAAGGCATATATATATATATATATATATATATATATATATATATATATATATATATATATAT